>NW_020450994.1:571505-588315 GCF_003343035.1 Apteryx rowi | reverse complement strand
AGAAGAAGAAAAAAAAAAAGAAACAGGCAAGCTTTTGGGGACATAACACTCAGTAGTTCTAGCCCGAACACACAGTCAAAGTTGCATATTTATCCTCACTCACTCACAACAGCTGTATTTTGCAAAACACCTCTTTTTTCTCCAGGCTATATGCACTGTTAGGTGAGCCAACAAAGCCCCACAATATACCAACTTGTTTAAGGCAGCTAATAAAAATATTCTACACATCTGTTCCATAGGATATGCAGTACCTAAGATACATGGATGACAAATGTATCCTCTAGAATGGAACCCGGTACTTCCTCACTGAATTTGTGTGTGGGGGGGAATCAGTAGCTATGAGCAAGAGCCATCAGCCCCTGAACGCAATAAGCCTATATGAATATAAAATTTCTTGGAACAATGGTGAACACCATAAGTAACTACAATATATAACCCCCCCCTCCCCCTCCCAATATATAAAAACACACCTAGCTCCACAAAACCAATCATCATCCAAAACATACAGAAAAGAACATAATACATACAAGAAGGCCCTCGAACTACTGTATTTTCCCTCAGGCAAGCATTCATGACAGCCCCTCTCAATCAAGCAGAACCATTACTCAACAAGCCTAGCCTTCAATCAGCCCTAGAACTTTATTAAATTCACTATCAGCAGAAAATACGCATAAACTGACCAGCATCAAATGAAATCAGACTATAGATGAGCAGCCTGGAGTATCAACTTGCCAACACATCTCTATAGCCACAACAATGAGCAATTCTAAAACAGAACTATTCAAATTCCAGGATCCTCCATATGTATTTCACAGGATGTAATATACTTTAGGAAGTGATCAAATACTTTTACTGATTTTATACACTGGTAAAAGAAAAAGTAACCATACTAGAACTCATACAGAGATTCAGATCTCTCAAAGGACAAAAATACCCAGCTACTACTGGGAGATCATTTACCACAGAACAACCAGCTCTAACCACTCAGTGTTGATTCTCAAAGAAACCAATAAAACACCTTCAAAAGAATATCTTAGAAATAAAAATTCACAACTCTACTGCATAATAAGTACCAGAATGCAACAGAAATGGTGACTATATGGCATGTAAGAACTTACCTTGCCCTCACCTATTGCACAAATTATAAACTAATTGCCTCTTTCTCAATACAATCCAACCATGCTACCACCTCCTTGACCTGCTAAGGTTGCCTACTGGCTGCAGATATTAAGTATATTACCTTTCAGATTATCTGTTAAACTGAGTATTTGTTCTTGTGTTGCATTTAGCCCTAAACATCTCTGCTTTTACTTCCAATCCAAATAATGACTTGAGGATCCAAAAATTTGTCTTTTCTTTTTCCAAATGGAAAGTTGGAAAAAGTTGGTCTAATTAAAGATATTAACTCTCCCTACATACTCTGCTTCAATGAACTGGGATACAGTGAAGTATAGATACAGACAAGTGAACTTAAGGCAGATCACACTACATTTAGAATAAACCTCCTCTGCACATGGAATACAAGCATCCACCAAGGGAATTAAACAGAAGTCACCACTACATGTAGCTTCCTGTGTAGACAAGCCCTAATTAGCACAAAAAAGTATTACACCAAGTTTAATAGTTTATGTTCATTTTAAAACAACGCTTATTCAGGCGAGCTGAAGAGCCTGTGCAAGTCTTTAGTGGCCATGGTGACCCTAGATTTTAAGCTTAGTATTCAGAACAACCTATAGACTAATTGAAACTTACCTGAAGAACGCTCGGGTAGCCCACGCAGATACCTCTCTATCACAAGCAGCATTAGAACAGGCTAAGATAAGGCAAGTGGCACAGGCTTGGTCCTCCTAGAGAATATTATACTATTAGCAGGGCAGCTTATATCAAGTTGATAAGAAATGTGAGAAGGTTATACAGACCCATAACTAAACACATAACTGAATACTTTTTGCATCATTTTATCTAGATGGCAAGGAGATCAGGTCTTCCCAAGGAAAGAGACAGGAAGTCAATCACAGTAAAACATCCCACTGTAGCAGATAAAGCAGTGAATGAAAACTTTTGATACATGATGTTTTTGCAAACTGAAGAGGATTATTGGTAGGAAACAATCTCCATCTCAATCACCTAATTATGACTATAATTTATGAAATTTCTATGGAAACATAAATTAAGACTGTGTTGGAATTAAAAAAAAATCTATACAAATATTTGTTTGCATACTCTAAAGGCATGTTAAAATAGCACTTAGTATGTCCTATCAAATCACAAAACAATAGATTATAGTGAACTTTCACTACAGGTACAAGTCAGTACTAGTCAAATTGAAATTGCAATCCATGATAGATACAGTTTCCCTCCTGCTTGTTTGTTATTTATATTAAATAAAAAAAATGGACTGACTCTACACATTTGTACTGGCCTTTAAAATGTAAAAGCCTTTTGCAGTTGTAGAAATTTAACTTTTCAGAAAACTCTTTCTCTTTCCTAAACTAAGAATTGCATTATACTTCTTCATGCAAGAAATGAAAGAATTTCAAGAAAAGTGATATTACACTTTCATTTTTAGATACCAAAAAATGGGGAATCATTTCTCATTATACAATCTTGTGCTATGCAGACTGTGCAGGAGGAAAGGCTAATACCTGAGTTGATAAATAAAATGGTAATTGGCATTTGTAGTTAAACAAACAAAACAAACAAACAAAAAAAAGCCACTCATGCTAAAGAAAAGTGATTAAATTTCCTATAAGGCCACATAATTATTACAGATCTTCTGGTTTTCATGACAACTCAAAAATTCTCACCTGATGCAACTTGAAAAATCTTTCAATTTCTTCTCCGTCTCCACCTATACTGCTAACAAGAAGATGCCGCAGCTGATCGACAGGTCTGAGTTTATGAAACATAAAGCTCCCCTAAAAGTAATATGTAAGTCTGCATTACAAGTAACAAAGTAATACAAAAAGCAATACAAAGTTTGAATAAAGTTGTCTTTACACTGACTATACCTACAACTCCCACCCCACAGCCCAAAATGTTAATCTTTAGCATTCTCAGAGTTTTAATTTTTTATAGTACTGAGTTAAAACATAGCGGTGCCTAAAACCCAGTTCCCATTCACATGGGGAAAATTCTGTAACAAGTCCAGAAAAGGCAGGAAAAATACTGCCATGGCTAAATGATCTCCAGAGGTTGAGATAGTTTTCTTAGCCTAAAATGAAGTATGCAATATAAACATAACTTAGAAACTTTCTCGTTGTATACTTGCTATATGGCTCTCATAAATCTTCAGAACTGACTGAAAAAAAATGCTTTAAGCATTTAGGACCAAGTTCATGGTAAGACTATCAGCACTCAGTCATCTTAGCTGCATCTTGCCTGATAACTGTTTTAACACAAAACAGCTGCCATCAAACAAATGCAGACTGATGCCAGGGTTAAGTGTCTGCTCAAAAGTTTTGTAGTTTACAAATAACATTGCCACAGAATCAGCCTTACACAAATAAGCTTCATAATTACACAAGCCTAGAGGTACTGCTGCAAGACATTAATGACCTATTAAATATTTTATAAATTGTCTAGTGGCTAAGATAGTAATTGCCCTAAAATATTGCCAAACATAACTTCCCTACTCCTCCTTTTAAATTAATTTCACACTTTTTTTTTTTTTTTAAACACACATCCCTTTCTGGGATTCTTTTAGGACAAAGAAGAAATTTTTTGTTCAAATTTCAACTGTCAACAACAAATATTTGTTCAAGCCCTGTTCTCTGAGCAATCTGTGTCTGTTTGAATTTCACATAATCATGATAACCAAGGTTAAAAAAAGTCTCAGATGATTCATGTGAACAAAAGTTTCCTGAGACCAACAGAAAGGAATCAATGGACTGCACAAGACAAGTGGTCCCAATAGCTTTGAATAGATTTGCAACCAAGTACAGTTGGTTTCAGCAGTCTTCTCCCTTATTTGTTTTTATGTTCAGCATATAATCATAAAAGTTTATCCAAAATGAATAAATATTTACAGGCCTGGATCAGTCTTCAGGCTTTATATTTACCTTTCTGATTTCCTGTTAAAAACTAATACTCACCTGGGCTGAAAGCAGAACAAATTTCTTAGGTGGCAGCATGTGTTGTTGCACAACAACAGGGGAATCAGTTATTGGAATAATGTCTTTATTTAATGGAGTTATAATCTTCTGAATTTTGAATTCATCAATAGCAGAAAGAGCCCAGGAATGCCCATCAACACGGGTAGTCATCTGAACAAGAGATAGATATCATCCAAAGTGTGATAACAGACATAGATTTTGTCCAGGGTGATATTTTACTAATTACAACTTAAAATTATACAGAATGAAATTATTCTTGAGACAAGAAACCTCAAAGAAAATAAGCAAGTCTTCATATTGTCTAACAGAAGATTACCAACATATTTGCAGCTATATATGTTGCTTCTTCTGGGTGGCAGGGACTGAGTTTTGTACCTCAGTGTAAAACAACTTGCAAGGTAGGATCTTTCAATGCTGCCACAATACAAACAGCAACAATCTGCCAACCACATTAGAACCAAGTCTCATCAATTTGATTTATTTATTTATTTATTTTTTAAAGAACCCCAAAATGCTGCAACTGAACCATGACAGTTTAGACAACTTTCATAGTTGGCAGCAGTGCTCTAAATATAACTCAAAACAAGACATATGGTACTGAGGATGTTCGTGAAAACTGTGTACACTAATGAAAAATAACTTTTCAAGAACTGGTTACAGTTTTTTGGGGAAACCCAGCTATCCGTTACTGCCAAATGCCTTAGAAAAAAGTGAGAAGTCAGCACCTAGTACATGTGGGGAAGGGAGGTAGAGTAATGATGAAGTATCTTTATAACGCTCCTCCAATGACATTATTCTTGACAGGTCAGTCCTGTACGCCAGCAGAAGACTCCAGACTTGTTTCAGTGCTGGAATGCTCTTGCTGAACTGATGCATAAGGCAACTAACTCCCTCCAGATCCCTCCTACAAACCGACTTATGTAAGAAGCATAAAAAAATGGGTGAAGTAATGGAGAGATTGATCACATCTGATATTTAACAAAGATGTGGCATATCTGTTGAGCTAAATAAACCTAAAGTTTCTAACACACGTATATTGACTAATCTTCCTTGCCAAATTTCAACCCTGTCAAATAACACACTTTGCACTGGGAACCATGTCTTCCAATGCCTGTCCACAATACACAGCATGCTACAGACAACAATGTGATACAAATGAGACAGTATTTTCAAATATGTCAATTAATATTTCTTAGAAGTCAAGGCATTTCTTTTGATTCATAGGTTGCATCAAGCTAGAAAATATGGCTGAACTGAGAATTCCTGCTGATAGTTTCCATTCACTAAACAAAAACATTTACGAAAATAACTTAAAAATATATTGATAGGTAGCTTTGTAAGTGTATCCAAATAACTCATCATGGGAGTTTTCCTACAATCTACCCATTTCTTGGGGATAATATTATTTGAATATGTATGTCATCAGGAAAAAAAAAATCTATATTCCATCAAAATCATATGAATGTTTATTTTAGTACCTGTGTTTCCATCATTGGCTTTTGGAAAGGGAAAGAATCATGATTGATACACCACAGAATGTCATTATCCTCATTTTCTGAAGCTGCCATCAGCAGGATCCCTAGTAAGAATGGTGATATCAATAATTTGCACTAGAGCAATAATCACACATTAGATACCAATTCATCAGTCCCATATTTAATTTAAAAAAAAATAAATCAATCTCTAAGTCCTAATCATACATTTGAACAGCATTTAATATCTCTTGGGCTTTTATGCCATTTGGGTGTTCGGGTGGTCCCTATCAACACCCTGTTGCTATTTACTCTAAAGAAAACAAACAAAAATGAGGCTAAAATAGCTACAATACTCTTCATAAAAATGATATGTTTAAACAGATCTTGGAAGAAAAAGCTTCTGGAGATTACCTTGCTCATAAAATCAGCATGTTAAAAATTTGAAATAATTATTGTTTTTAGCATTGTCATTATTCTCTTTCTAACAAAGACTCAGGAACTCACTGCTAAAAGCAATACAAAGAACCTCTGATACATTGAAGGACAAATGTTAGATTCCCGACCAATACAATGCCAATGCCCCTAAGACACTGTCTGGAATCAAAAAGCATTATGTAATTATATTCTGCATATACATACAAATGCACAAAAATTTCATACAAATTCTCCTTCTGGTCATCTGTGCTTATATCTTACATCAGTGTTTTTTGTGATAAAGAATTCTCTTTGTTATTTATTGAGGTTTGCCAAATTTGCAGTTCATTAATTTTGATCTCACATGGCACTTGATAGACAAATGGCATTTAGATCATCTACTAATGACATACATATTTTGGGTGTTCAGCTGCTTGTTATGTAAGTAGTATATAAGTTTTTCCCCTAAAAAAAGGGAAAAAGTAATAATAATCTTATTTATATGGTATTTCAGGTCTCGTCATATAATGCCTAGTGAGTGCAGTTACACTACACCAAGTTAAAAAGTGCCAGACATCATTCCTAGAACTAGAAGCTGATTACTGATACTGTTAATTTGTTAAAATGATCCTTGGTATGGTTCTGTGCCAGCTAGTACTCTTGCAGTTTCTGCACATAAAATGAGAGTTATCATGGTCCAACGACTAGTCCCAATGGGGTATCTACATGCAGCCATTCCATTCTTTCATTCATTGGACCCTGACCTTGCTTCTAGCAATGGTCCAGGCATTTATGATGTACTAACACTGATGTGGCCTTAGTGTACCTAATATTTCATACAGGAACTACAAGGATTGATTAATCCTTTTGTTACCTTTTGAACTTGCAATTCACAAAGCAAGTTACCATGGGGAATAGTGAATAAGGTCTATTCATTCAAATTGTTTCAAAGAGACAAAAAAATCCAACTCTCTAGACTTAGCTAGAAGATACCAAGACTGTAATGACACCTTTTGTTTCTCTATTGATTTTTTAAATGTAACCTTCATCAATGCCCTCCCCCAACAAACCCACATCAGTCAGACAAGAAATATGAAAGATGACTTTTGAAGAGACTTGCAGTCTTGTTTGGTTATATGGTGATCATGAACCGTAAGAATTGTTAGACTGCTTGCAGACATTTATTTGAAATGTTACCCAGGAGGGCAACTAAGTGACTAAAAAGGTCAGCAACACAGAGATGATTTCCCCTCATTTCTATATCACTTTTTAAAATTCAGCCTAGAGTCAGAAGTGCCTAAAAGCTGAAACCATCCGGAAGCTGCTTGGTGGCCTAAATTAATTCAGTAATTAAATGAGTCAAAAAATAAACGAGTCAGCACAGTTGCTAAACTCAGCAAAAAGGACAGGCACTAAACAGTTGAGAAGCCTCTTTCTATCCCTTGCTTTGAAGAATTATGGCACATGAATAGAGAAACGTGGGTGAACTTGCACCCTATTAAAGCTATTTTATGGGGAGATTAGTAATTACATGAAAAAGACAATTAACACATGAACAGAGTTCTTAGCTCAAATACTGCACCTTGCAGAAGCACTAAATTCTGAAAACTATGGCAACCTTCCATTTTCAAGAACCTTCCCACTAACACACAGAAGTCATGCTTAGCTCTTGGTATTTCCATTGCTTCAAGCTCCCAGAGGTAAAAACAGTGACAGTGATTGTCACAAAAAAATCTCATCTGGGCTGTATTTCACTGCTTACCTTTGCTATAAAGAGCTCTGTGAACCTTTGAGGGTTTCTCCACATTAGAAGAAGCCGAAAATCCAGGAGGCAAACGGACATGAACCAATGTTAACATTGAGGGACGAGCTGCTGGATGCTTAAATTGTGAGGTACTAAAATACAGTCGGACACCTAAACAAAAGAAAAAAGACTGCCAATTCCATGCAATATAATATAATTGTAATATTAGGAGGAGCATCAGCACTTTGGAGCGAAAGCTGGTTTCAGACGTGTAATAAATTCTGTACATACACCACCATATTTCTTGCTGGAAAGCCAGGCAGATTAAAATGGTTTTAACCTAGCTCTGCCACTAATTTCCTAAAGAACTTCTGTCCTGCCACTTTCTTCTGTTTTTTTAATTAATAAAATATGGATCATAATTTAAGTGACCAGATTATACTCAAATCAAATGTTAAAAGTTTGAATATATAAAACAATATATCAGAATGAAACGACATTTTTCAAAACTTTCATTCTATAAAAAGGAAAMCTTTTGTCAATTTTGCTAAATGATGCAGATGCCATTTATCAGTTAAAAAAAGGGTTTATTAATATTGCTTTTTTACCTGCATGTGTGATTGCTAGCAGTTGACAGTCTATGGATTCAGAATTCTCAATCACTGCTATTTGAACAATAGGCTTAAATACAGAACGATCTATTGTTCTGAAAAGAAAAAAAAAAAGAAAAAAAAAGTTTTTCAAAGAAAAAAACCTGTATTTTTTTTTACATAATTGACACTGTATGACAATCCAAAGAAACAAGCAAACAACATTCTTTAAAAATATAGTGAAACTAATGGCCTTAAAGGAAACCTCTCATTGTAGTTGTCATATACCTGGCAATGTTCCCAGCAGCAGAAACTACAGCATTTTGTGAAAGAGAAGTAACCCTAGTCATTCCTTGACCGTCTTGTCCCAAATCGTAAACCTGCAATTTGATAATAGTGCTTAGTGTTTTGCAATTTAATTAATTCATATAGCCTGACCTACCATGCAGCAACACAAACGCTCTTTAATTTTATTGCATTCTCATGTTTCCATACAGTTGAGGGGAAGATCAAAACACTACTCTTTTCAAAAAAGTACTTTGGGTCTTGGGCACACACTTTGTTAGAGAAAGATAAACTGGAATAATATCCTGACAGACTCAAAGAGAATTACCAGGTACTGAGGAGAACTGTAAAATCATATGCACATTAGTAACACAGCAAACAATCATTAGAGTAAGTCACATACTTGCAGCACTCCTTTTTCTGAGCGGGTGTATAAGATATTTCGAGAGTTGTCAATGGCAATTTGAACTACAGGATCTGGGAGGGACAAAAGAAGAAAAGGGTGAAGAAGAAAATCAACACTGGATTTGGTGAAAAAATGTTTAAAGCAGAACACCTTTAAAATAATCCAATGCAAGTTAACAAACACTTCAGTTTGACTGATTCACTTCTTAGAAGAATCTCCAAGACTCCTACCACAAAGTGATTTAAAACAGCAAACAATTTCCAACAATTATTAATAAACTTAAAAATTAGCATTATTTAATCCATCCCCGAACAAAAAAATTGTGCAACCATTTCAAGTTAAAATTTCACTAAACAGTGAAATAAGGTAAAACTATTTGTTTAAAATTTGTTTACTGTTTGCAATGATCCCATTATGAACATATTAATTTTGTACTACAGAATATAAATTTTTAGTCGCCTACAGAATAGAAGCTTTTAGTCACAAATATCAAAATTTTCAGGCTTTGCTATCTATATCCTGACTGGGGCATACAAACAAGTGACCTGATTTTCAGAACCACCAACCACCGCAACTTCCATTGACTAAACGCACACAGCGAGAAAAGTATTCAGTTTTACTTAGTAGTATCATTTAAAAGTTTATATTAAATTATTGGGAAAAATCTAACATAAATACTTACCATCCTCTGAGAATGTGAACTGTAGCAATGAAGGAATAAGGAAAGAGAGCGTGCCTTTTGAATGATTGATTTTTCTACATCGCTGGCTAAACCAGCCTGCCTCAGCCTACAATTTAAAACAGATGCAGTGTTAAAAGAAAAAAAAAAAAAAGAACCATTAGTTCTATTAAAAAAACTGGCTGTTACCAGGAAAAGTAAGAAAACAAGCAAAAATCTAATTACACACCATTGATTTCAGTGAAAAAGAATACATTTTTCATTTGAAAGTTGTAGCTGATTATTAAAAGCAAAATTTTACACAAAAAAGGGCAAAAATTTTACACATAAAACTGCCAAAGGAGGTAAATGTATTAAGAAAAAAAAAACACAACAAAAACAAAAAAAACCAACTGCAATTCCTATGGGAATCCCTATGGAAATCCTCCTAGGGAAAGATCTGCAAACTGACTAAACTGCTTGCAATTAAACTAAAGTCAAAGCAAATCTAACAAAAACAATTGCTTATATTAGATTTATGAATGATTTTTAATATCTTCTTAATAAAAATATAGTCTTCACTTATTTTTCCACCAATTGTCTATATTCAATTACATGTGATTTGAATAAATCTGCTTATACATTCTTTGTCTCATAAGCTCCTACATAATGCTAAGGTATGAGACAGTTTGTCTTGGCCTTGTTTAGTATTATCAATTTCACTATCATTTTTGGCACAAGGATCCATCCATGAACACTAATTAGAGTAATTCAAACTGTTATACTTAAAATAAGTTCCATTATCTCTTTGAAAACAACATACAGAACATCTCATTATGGAGATCAATTTGGAGCAACAATGTGGATTTTCAACTCTCATTGTGTTGACGTATGTGAACTTAACACTGAGCTTCAGACTAAGATTTTCAAAGCTAAAATGTGAATGCAGACATGATAAACTTCAGTTAAAAAAAACCTCTGGATATTCAAGTTAATGAAGTGCCTCTGAAAATTTTAGCCTATAGTCTTCTGGCATTTACAATTTTTTTTTAAATGGTCTGATGTACTTTCTTAAAACTAAGATTAAAACTGGTTATGGCCATGGGTATCCTCTCTTGGGACCCAGCACAACAGGTCACATCGAAGTGAAGTCCTTGTGTGCTGACAATGAAAACTTAAAGAGGAAAAAAAAAAAGGTAAAAACATTAAAGAAAAAGCTTAATTTAACTCTCCCTGAAGGAAAAGGAGTCAGCTCAAATTTTCAAACTCATTTAATGAGCTAAAATTAAACACTGAGAGCACAATAACTTTTTCTAATCAGCTACTAGGTTTATCTGCTTCCAGTGACCAGAACAGTTAATGCAGTGGCAAACCGATTTAGTAGACTGAGATATGACAACTGGAAGCAGCAGTACTCCTAGTAACTGCGACCCCTCATGATTTATTTTATTTTATTTTTTAAGTTTACCACAGCTATTTCTCAAATCAGCTATTTATAGGCCTCTTGGAAAAAAATATGTCTGTGATGAGAACTCAGAAGTTTGTGTAACCAAGTCACACAACAGAATTCTGAAAGAAAGGAGATGGCAAGATCGACATCAAATTTAGAACTCTTAGTGTTTTCATCCCACAACCATGAAAAATGCCTGTGCATAAAATCTATAATCACCTGATAAGCTACTTCATATAAACAGCCATCCTTTCCAGCCAAAAAGATACGCCCATTATCAGTGGATGTTATTGCCAGCATGCAAATATTATCTGTAGGGAGCGAATAGAGAGGGTCTGGTAGCAGCTGCATTCCACCCGACATACTGTCGTTGAGGGCTCCAGAACCTTAAGTGAATTAAGAAAAAAAAAATTCTTTAATTTTTAACTTGTTCTTATAAATATTATAGGTATTTCAGAAATGTTACAGCAAACTTCAGAATTACTAAACACATTTTGTAATAGTTTTCCTTCGAAGTGAACTGCAGAATAATTAATCTTTTGTTTTTAAAAATTATAGTAAATTCTCTGTCTAAGTTTCCAAGAAAGGAAGCAAAATCTCTTTTTCCATATATTTTCTAACAGTTGTTACCTCCTCTAAATACCAACAAACCTAAAATATAAGATTTCCACATTTCTCTTTCACAGCAAGATACAATAAAAAGAGTGAAAGATTATAAGCCTCTCGCTTTCTCAAAACAATTCTATATTTTCTTTACTATATACATACACACACACACAATGTACATTTAAATTATACACACACACACACATATATACAACATATATATTTTCTCTACTATATATGAGGTTGAAAGAAATTGGTATCAGGTTCTCAGTTTCTGTGGCTGGAATACAAAAGCCAACCATTTTAATGAACTCCATTCAGTGTTTGCTACTAAGATTCATACCCATCTCTTCCTTTCCTCTCTAATATACTATTTAATTAACAAGACTATCTGTTTCAAAAGTTTATTTTATGTTAAACAGGTGAATGACACAGTTTAATGCTCCTCTGAGGCCCAGGATCAGTAGTTGCATACCCCATAAAAAGGGAATTCCTTCACCCAGGCTGTAAAGAGATTTATAATTTAGCAAGGAACTTAGCACACGGCCTTGCTTTTTTAATGTTACTAACAAACATTTACCTGTTAATGCACTACAAAGAATACCCACCTAATAGCTTTAATTTACTTAAAAGGAGAAAAGAAAAAAAAAGAGAGAATTACCTGCTTGTATGTTAGCACAACTGAGCCCTAAAATCACAATATCCACTGGAGTAGCCAGAACAAGTAAGTGTCGTACATGAGGCTGGAAAATGCCTAAGGGGGAAAAAAAATTAAATCTTATTTGCAGTCAATCTCTCAGACTCACAATGAATGTATCCACTGTATTCACTGGATAGAAATATCTGCTGGTTAGAGGGAATAGTCATATTTAAGACCAAATAACCTGTCAAACTCTAGAGTCGGAAAACAACCAGCAGTTCAGCTTCCAATTTATGAAATACAGGATCTTAAAAATAACATTTTTCTTATAAACGTGTTTCTTTTATATTCAACCCCATTGCCAATTCAACTTTGACTTCAATGTTACATAAGCAGTAGCTACCAAAAGAATTGGGAGGGCTAGAAATCAAGACCTCATGAAAGATACCTTGAATGTGTAAATTTGTAAACAGTAGAAATGTTAGAGTATAATGTGGGTTAAAAAAAAAAAAAAAAAAGCTAATCAGCACAAATGATTGTTAAATTATACATTACTTTTGGATTGTAATCAATTTCATAATGGTTCTACAAACAAAACATAACCACACATATAAATATATAGGCATTTTTACATATACAAACACATATGAAGAAGGTTCAGTAACCGCATAATTCTAGTCACTGTCATATATTTCTTACCTCCTTTTGGCTTCACAAGACCCACTGCAAGAATAGTTTCACTGAGGCCATCAAAATAAGCAAGGTCTCCCCTGCCAACATACAAGAAAAAGCTGCGTAAAAACTGAAGAATTACATAATAACAAAGTCAGATTCTGTACATCTAAAAATTATTAATACTTGTAACAATTTTAAACTATCTACACCTTTTGCTTAGAGTGAGAGCAAGTCCAGCAGAACGGAATGACAGAAATTTCATGGTAAAACTATATAGGCAACCATTTGAGCTCATTTGAGCCTCCTACAGCTAAGCTTTAAACCTGAAATCCAATTGTATTTTATATTTTTGTTTGTTGTTAATTCATATAGTCCACTCTGAATTACATAATGCAGCATAGGTAATGCCAATTAACATCAAGAATGAGGAATTTATATGGTATCTGTTTCATCAAAAATACCTAAAGTAAATTTAATTGAATAATTTTATCTATTATAAAAAGATAAAAACCTCAAACTCTTCCCCCAGTACCATATCTTTAAGAGTATGAAGTTTTGTATTATTTGGTGGAATGTATTTAACACACTGGGACACAATGTAAACATATGGAGAGGAGCTATGTGAGGCACAATCTTAACTTTAAGCTAAGAAATATAAGAATTATGTATAAAGCAATTCCTACTGAATTCTTACCATACAAGCAAGTTAGAAATACAAAACTGTAAATCATAAACATATCATTGTCATTGGAAAATATTATAAAATTATTTTCATTTATGTTACCTTAAAATAAGTTAGCTATATAGCCAAAGTACCAAGGCCATATTATTTAGCATTGTGGAAATGACTGACCGCTTTATAGCATTAATGTACTTAGTAAAACTACTTAACTGAGTTAGGCAATTAGGATAAAATTTTTCCACCTTTTTCGGCATAATCAAAGCCTTAGCAGAAATACACCAATAACTTCAGGATATTGAATAAGTCTAATTAAGCAAATACATTTTTTTTTCTTCCATCTCTAGATGATTTGGCAGCAGTATAACTAACTCTTAAAAGTCCTCAAATACTTATTATTCAAGAATTTTAGTACAACCTAAAAGAAATCAAGATACCTTATGCTGAAAAGCACACCTCTGTGCTACAGGTAAATAATCTCCACTATTGCAATCACTTAATTTAGATATAATAGAACGAAACCATCAGGAATATGTTGTGTACATACCCATCTTCATAGTTCCACATGAAAATGTCACTGTCAATGGTTAGCCAAGCTCTGCTGATTTCTGGAAATACTCCCATCATACAGTTGCACTGCATATCTGAAGCACTGCAGATGTAAGGACTAAATGCATGTAGGCTAGCAAACGCAAAATCTCTTTTTGAATATTTCACAATTTTAATATTATTTTAAAGATAGTAGTTCACAAACTATGCACAATAAGCACTCAAAGTTCCTCATATAGGAACCAATTCCGCAAGCAGCTCTACACAAATGGACCTTATTACCACTTGGAGCCTTTATAAAGGGAATGCAAGCAAGATCAAGGTTCATCTGTGCAAGAACGATGGAAGGATCTGGGAAAAACAATTATGAAAGAACAAAAGTTCACTTCGAATATTATTACATACACAACCTAACACATGATTTTTCATCAGGATACGTCCAAACTGCTCCACTAGCTCAGGGGGAAGTGGGACTCTGCGGACTGGGCTGATCTCTGGAAGATTAGGTATTGACAGCAAACCTGGTCCTTGCAAAGGATAATCCATATCTGACATACCAGAAACTGTAGGGCTACCTGTAAATAACAACAACAACATTAGACTTCCTATAAAGAAATAAAAATTTACAAAAAAAAAAAAAAGATACTCTTTATCTTTACCAGATTTTTTCCTAATCTGTGAAATCTAAATTAGACTAATGCTTATTTCTCATTTTAATTTAGATGAATAATCCATCCCTTAAGACTACTCAAAAACACGGTCTTGATACTGCAAAGCCTTTAAGCATATAAATACTGCTACTCACAAAATACGCGTGAACAAAGGCATCTGTAGGATCAGGACCATAAACAGTTAATCTAACTCAGACAAAAGCAAATAGACTTGCAGACATGTATGAAAGTACACTTACACAAAAAGCAATAAAATGCTTTTAAAAAGCATAGGAGTTCACAATCTAAAATAATTGTATTTGTGACACAGGTTATACAGTAAAGAAAACTGACCCAGAAGCTGTCAAATCTGACACTATTTTACACGTTAGCCTTACAAACAGTTATTCAAACTACATTTGACAAAACACAAAGTGAAAGAAGTCTCTTCTTTATACTTCAAAGTTTCCCTATGTTTTCTCCTGAAAAAAGAAAAATTCAGGCTGTGTATGAGAATACACTTCTAGAGAGACACTTACTGGGCACTAATGACTATCTTAAAAGTTACTCTCTAAAATGCTTTCTGAGTATTAAATTTCTTTCTATTTTTTTATACTCAGGATACCTCACTAGCTTCTGACAAATCAATGTTGTATTGCAGTAATGATTTTTTAAATTTATTTTAAACTTCTCCTAATTTCAAAAAAAGAACACCATCAGAAAAAAAAAAAAGACCAAAACACTCCAACCCCCAAATCTGAGTTTTCTTATTCATCAGCAACAGCAAGATTGAGTCCGCTAGTTCTGCTTTACTGGACTTCACATCAAACTTCTCTCCTGGAAAGACTTCAGATTATGCTTTATATGAACATTTAAAAAATAGCTGCTTTTGGTAATTGCAGGGCATGATCTAATCCTACTGGCCAACCTACAGACTCTTATAATAAGTCATCTAGCCCTTGGCCCACTCTCTGCCACCTTTTTTCCAAGACTAGCCTTTCTTTCATCATGTATGGCATTAATCTGCCACATGAACAAATCATGAGCAGCTACCTTCACCTAGAAAATGCTCAGCTGTACTCCCAGTTTCAAGTTAATGTACCCATGTTCCCCCACCATATGTGATACATGTCCATAATGCTGCTAGGGTAGGTACACTTTGGCCATGCACATCATATGCTATCATAACAGAAAATAGATACTGTTAATATTCGATTGTATCCTGCCACCTGCTGGATACACACTGATTAGGTCACCTACAGCCCTAGAATGGGTCTTTATGGCCTATTTGGCCAGATGGCTAGCACCAATGAAGTATAAAATGATGCCTCGATGTTTCAAAGAGGACAAAACAAATGTCCGAAGAGAGCTATACATTATATCGTAACTACACGTGATGTACTGCTATAGACAAACAACAGGCACTCAAAGAAGTTTAAGATTTTCAGGCAACCTGTAAGGTTCAGGGATGGTGCTGTACACTTAGTGACACTAAAAACATCCTGCAAGAGACTTCCCAATAAACGAGATGGAAAACGAGTGCTGTTTTCACTGCCTTTTAGAGGGAGACGGGGCTGAAGTGCGAGTCCTAAGCCCCTTCTTCTTGCAACCGCTCCCGCTACCATGGAGAAAGCCCACGTTACCACCTTCGCTGAAGTGCCAAAGCGTCCCCTACCGCCACGCCAGGCCCTCCCGGGGAATCACCAAACCGGGCCTCGTCGGGCTCAGCCCTGGAGCCGTCCCCAAGGCGGCAGGGCCGACGGCTGCTGCCCCCGGGGCCCAGCCAGGGCGGGGGGCTGTGGCCGGCTGGCCGGCCGCCCGCCGAGGGGCCCACGCGTGGCCGGGCAGGCAGCGTGGGCCACGCCGCAGGCCTG
>NW_020450994.1:529573-571225 GCF_003343035.1 Apteryx rowi | reverse complement strand
CGGCAGGCCCTGCGCGCGCGGCGCACTTCCGCCTGGCACACGGCCACTTCCGGCGGGGGAGGGCGCCGGGCAGGGGCTGCGCGCCCCGCCGGGGAGCGGGTGGGGAGGCGGCAGCCGGCGGCGCCCCTCGGCGGCGGTTGGTCTCCGGGAGGGCGGTGGGAGCGGGTTCCTGCTCCCGCACGTGCTTGGCGATGGGGGGCGGCCTGGGTGGTTGCAGGTTCATAGGTGGTGGTTGCAGGTTCTTGGAGCCCTGCCGTGACGCCGCGGCGGAGACGCCGCTCACACGGGGCCCGAGCCGGCAGCGTGGCCACGTGCCTCGCAGACGTTAAAACACGCGCGCACGCGTCTTGTTTGTAGCAACGTTAGCCAGAAATGGGGAGGAGCCCGTCCCCCTCCCCCCCGGCAGAGGCACACGCGTGGGTTCTGTGAAGTCTGCACGGAGCTGCCTCCGCGCGGCGCCGGCCTGGCCGTTGTTTGTCCAGGACTTGCGCTGGCGCGTCGGTGCCCTCGCCGGGCCTGGGCCTCTGCTCGTGCCCGTGTCCCTGCTCTGGGCGGCGCGGACGCTCCCGAGCGGTCCCAGCAGTGAAACAGGCGCGGGAGCTCCGGGCTTGGGTTTAACGGGAGGGATCTGGCTTGCAAACCACGCGCAAGACCCTGATCGCGGTAATTCTCCGTTCCGGGGCTGGTGCAGCCCCATTCGAAGCGCTTAGCACGTGCGGCGGGCGCCCGGCGGCGGAAGGGGGAACCCCACCGCCGCTTTCCCCGGCGCAAGCGCCGCCCCGCCGGGCGGAGGGAGCCGCCGCCGGGCCGGGAGGGCGGCGCCGGGGCCGCGCCGGCCCCTCCCGCTGCGCCGCGGCCGCTTCCTGCCGGCGCCGGGGCCTGTTGTGGTTCCGGGGCGGCGGCAGCATGGAGGCGCCGGGAGCGGCGGGCGGTGAGCGGTGGGGCCGGGCCGGGGCTGTCGCCGCCGCCGCTGTCGCCCCCCGCGCTGACCCCGCGTGGTTTTTGTCCCCTTACAGACGCTGCGACGCTGGCGGGGCCCGACCCGGAGCTGGCGGCCACCATGGGCTTCTCGGGCTTTGGTGCGTGGCGAGTCCCGTCGTCCCCCCCCTTTGCCCCTCGGGGCCTCGGCGGCTCCCGGGGGCGGCGGCCGTTGGCGGCCCGGGAGCGGAGCGGAGCGGCCGGGTCACCCCGCCGGGAGCGCCCGGGAGCGAGGTGGGTCACTCTCAGAGTCTCCCTTTTCGCCCCCGTTTTTAGGGAAGAAAGCTCGGACTTTCGACCTCGAAGCCATGTTTGAACAAACGAGAAGAACTGCCGTGGAAAGGAGCAGGAAAATCCTGGGTAAGTAACGTGACCGCTGCCAGCTAATGCTTTTTACTGTGTACTTTGTTTTTCTGTGCTGGGGTGAGGTTTTAAGTGCATCAGCTTGCCCCCCCCCCCCGCTTTTTTTTTTTTTTTTTTTTTGAAAAAGTAGGTTTGTTCTAGGAAGACTATCTGAAGCAGTTTGGGGCTTAGTAAATAGGCAAGTTATTAATTTACATATGTTATCGGAGTGCATGAAAGACAGGCGTGTGCAAGGTTCTGCTTGTGAGGCATTGCCAGCAGGCACAGAGGGAAAGGTGGGATTGGAATACAAGCTTCTTTCCTTCCTTATTTTAGTTGGTTGCCTATTTATTGTGGAAAAGGAGCTGGTACAGGTGGATTTAATTTAGAGTGAACAGAATAAGAAAGAAGAAACAAGGGAATGCCTTTTGTGTCTTATAACATAGAGCAGGTTTTGTGGCTGCCCCCAAATCGGTCTTCACCCCCAGCTGTGCTCGAGGTGGGTAGGTTTTAAAGGTGGCAGCTTGGGAAGGGAAGATAGCGAAAATGATATGTTTTGCTTCTGCTGTCCAACCGAACACCATTCTAGCGAGGATCTTTGGGACACAAAGCCACATATGTTCTAGAATTCCCATTGCCAACCCAAACGTCCACAGTTTCTCCCTCCGCCTGTACAGCGTATATGGAATATGCTTTTGTCTTTTTTTCCATGTGATGCTGTCATCTTTGAGTAACTTCTGTCCCACTGCATTAGGCTTAATTCAGCCTCTAAGATGTAGCAATTTGTGAAGATAGTAGACTTTGAAGCCCCTTGTTGTGAAGACAGTAATTCTTCATGAAAGAATGAGATTATCTCAATGTTAATTATATTCGTTGTTTTAATTGTACGCAGAATCATGCGAGCAGACCCCTGTGGAGGCTTGTTGGTTTTATGGACTTTATGGCACTGTGAAATTCATGTATATAGGGGATCCCAAAATATGATTTGCATGCTTTTCTCCTACTGGCTAAATCTAAACACAGCAAGAATTCTTCCATGTTCAGAACCTTCTATGTTTGATACTGGTCCAGCTTGTGCTATCCTTGTCCCTTTCGAGAGATCAGCTGATTACATCATGTTTTAGTTTAAGATGGAAATCCTGTAAACAATTGGATTGTTAAACAGTCAAATTGTTAGATTGATGATTGATTGACTGTTTGATTAATAAACAATCAGAACAAGTGATGTAGTCTTTTGTAGAGCTTTTTGAATTGCTGCATTTTGAATTTTTGTTTGTTTAACTTGAATTTTTGAAATGAAAGAAAAATTTCTAGAATCTTTGCTGTAATGGAAGCACAGCATATTGTTCATTGTGAGATGAGTTATTTTTCCAAAAATGACAAAACAAAACTTTGTATTTAATTCAGTTGTTTACCTTAAAAACAAATTTTGCCATTTGTAACATAGTACTTGAAAAGGTGTAGAAACATTTTGTAGCCCAGACTTCCTTTTTTTAATAATATGAGCATTCTATTTCCAGATTCCCTAAAATACCCTCCTCACTTTAACTGTTTGGAATATGTTTGATAACATTTGGAAACATCTCCTCCATCTCGTCTGCTACCCAAGAAGAATTGAGATCAAAATGTGTTTCCTAGTTCTGTATTGTGCAGATGTTTGTGTGTCTCTTAAGAAGAAAATGCTTTTGTGTTGTACTGCAAGGCACAGTTTTTAGCTGATAGTTTAAGAGACAGAGAACTGTTTGCTAACTATGTGAGAGAGGAAACAAGAAAGTACATTTCTTGTATAGGGAAAAGATGAGAAAGTGTAATTTTTCTCTGCTTAAGAGAAGTCATTTGAACATTTTAAGAAATGGAGTATCTGTTCCGCTGTCTCAATCTCACCATCCTGTGTAAGATTCTTATTGAAACTTTTAAATGGGAGATTGTTTTATGTTGGTTGTGCTGTTCCATTGGGATTATTTTCAGTAAGTGAAATGGGAATAAATACAAAGAGTTGTGACAATTTATTTTCCATATATCATATATTTAGAATTTAATTATTTACACTTATGTATAATTATGTATTAACTTGGTTCTCTGTGCTATGCAAATTTCAAGAACTGTATGAAGTAGTCATACTATTTGCTATCATGCTATATAACGCTGAAAGTATTTCAGTATCAGCATCATGATACGATCAACTTATGTTTGGTAGTCTATACAAACTAATGACTGAAAGGTGCTTGCATTTTCCCCGAGACATTTTGTTTTTCTGAGTGATTGTTACATTAGCAGTGGAAATCTGATAATGTTTTACTTGATCTTACCTTTTCAAACATTTCATATGGGTCTGAAAATGAAGAAAATTGTTTTACTGTGTTTAGACCTCAAATTTCATTACTTTCTAGAAGTCTTAATTATTTGTCATTTACTTGCTCTCTCCGTATTCAGAGGCTCGTGAAAGAGAGAAGGAAGACCAGGCTGAAAAAGAATTTAGATGTCTGCAGCCTGATTCACCAGCTTCAGCCTCAAGTGCAATAGGAGCTGAGTCCACATTAACCCCAAGGTACTTAAATATGGTGGACGATCATTCCATTTAACAGCTTCCTTATCTGAAGGGCTTGCTTTTTCTTCTGCTTTTTTTGAAGAGCATAAGCATCATTTGACTTGTGTGAACGTGTCTATGTTATCTAAAGTCTTTCAGTGGAAATATTGATTCCTGAAAGATATGTCAATATTTACAAATGTTAATATTGTATATAGTCAGTAGTTAATTTTGCCGTGTAGTGTTTCAGTCTGAGAAGAAAATTCTGTTTCAAAATTTCTTTTTGACAATTGCTCAAATAAACTGTGGACTTTCACTTAATTGACTACACAATGTACAATACTATAGATCCTGTGTTATACCCTATGCGTAAAGGAAACATATTCTATGCTCCCTTTCACCTTTGGTGTTCTGAGATACCTTTCTGCTGAAATAATGGAAGATGACAAGAATTTAAATGTAATATGATTGTGTACTGCATTTGGGGATTTCAGTTTAAGAAATCAATTAAAACAAATGGTAAAGTGGAAAGTAACCAGATGATCCAGAGCCTTCCCCAAATCTGCTTTTTTAGATAAAGGACTTGAGAGAAGAGGACTCTGAACACTTTGTATAGCTCCTTTTGAGTATTCTGAGTTAGGTAGGCTCTGGTAACTTGCAAGAGTTCTCTTGATGTTAAGGGTGTGTTGTTTTGTTTTGGTTTTACTGAGGATTGAGAAGAGAGGCCATGATGTGAAGAGCTGGTGGAACTGGAAGCTGAACAGATGTCAGCTTTTGTATCTCCTTGTAAGCTGTGGTGTGTAGTGTAGAACTTAGTGCTGAAAACAGCAGGAAGCTAGCGAGGGAGATATGCCATTGTGATTCAAAAGGATAATCCTAAAACTAACATTTGAAGTATGTAATATAGGACTTGGTAGAGTATAAAAGCTTTACTAACAGCACCTCTTTATATGGTGTAGATGTTAATAGTTATAAGCTGATACAAAATAACCAGCTTGTTCTATTGTGCAAAAAAGGCAACATTTTCCTGATTTTTTTATTTATTTTTTAAATACAATTACATTAAATTATCATACTAGCCCCCATACTGATTTTTATAATTGTTAGAAAGGACTTGGTCATTCCAGAAAGACACAAAGAACAGCTATTGATTCTTGTTATTTTTGAACTCAGTTGCTACAGAGACATTTTAATGGTTACAGTAGTTATACATTTAAGTACAATAATAATTATGCTTCGTGAAATGAGAACACCTACTAGTGTCTAAAAGGAAAAAGTCAAAGAAAATAGCATGTGCGATGTGAGGAGAGTGAACGTGTTGGGGGGATATGCCCACGTACTTGCACAGCTCTCGGAATGTTTTTCGTTATTTCCACTCTCAGTGTGCCATCTAGACTCTAACGTAGCTTTCTTTTTTCCTCTTACAACGTTTCTCTTATTGAGGAGGTAATCAGGGAAAGCAGAAAACTTAATTCCTTCCACCTCTCTGAATCCTGGGGGAGGGACTGCCAAGTCAGTTCTTCTTTCTTTACCTCTTCAGATTCAGGGAGGCCATAAGGCTGAAAGTTGAAGGGAACACGGCTAAGTGTCTGCTTTGTTCTTTTGTTCTTCTTTTGTCAGCACCATTGCTGGCTGCTGTCAGAAGGACGTTACTCAACTAGATGGGCTTTTGGTATAGCTCCATTTGGACGTTCTTATGTTTGTCTTCCTTTCCAATCGGGGCAGAGGATACCAATAGCTGTAGCTGGGGTACTTGGCTGTCTCTGTCAAAGCTTGGACTGTGGTGAAAAATATCTCTGGAATTCTGGCCCTTTCACATGCTGAATGATTATACTGCCCTTCAATATACTGAACTGTTTGAATTGATTTATTTATCCTCCCTAGCAAATGAGGGAAAGATAAGGATATGCAATTAGGAAGGAAGCTACATGTTGTTCTTGGGCGTCTATGGAAAGATCTGAAAATGTGGGAATCCAGGATTGGAAGGGCCTCCTTGAATCATTGTGTAGCATACACTGTTCTCACTGGCAGCTGTGTTATATGCTTGGTTCCATTCCAAAACTAGTTAAATTGTGTGCCTTTGGGGGAAAAGATTTGTGGTTTGCTGGTCTGAGAATGCATATCAACTCTTAAGACAACTCTTCTGCACATACTAGAGTAAAATTAACAATTTGACTATAGCTAAATTGAAGAGCTCTAATGGACCCGAATCCTCCTCAGGTGCTGGAAAAGCTTCCTTTATCAAGAAGGCTATTGATTGCCCCATTGTTGTAAAGTAGGAGGTGCTTATTTTATTTGAGTTAGATTTATTAGACAGGCATATTCTGACCTAGATCTTTAAATGTCTCTCATCGCTATGCAAGACAAAGTTTGTATGTAGAGGTAATATCTTTTATTAGGCTAGTAGATATAGCTGGAAAAGTTAGACAAGCTTTTATGTATGCAAGCCCGTATCACTGTAATATCTGAGGACCTAATTCATATTGTTCTTAGTTTGTTTTGATTTCTTCCTAAAATAGAATTCAATTTACTCATCCAAGACAGATGTCCACTGTATAACCTATTACCTGCTTGGTGGACAGCTCTTTTAGGAGGCGCACGTTCTCTGACACAATTAGACAGTTTAGAACCTCTTTCTCTAATCCTTTATTGTGTTCTTGAACTTGTATGTTTTTATTACTGTTTTTAAGTGATAACCTAAACTTAAAAAATACCCCTCTATAGTCTTTTTTTCTTTTCATTGTTAAACTATCTTTTGTAGTCTGCCTACTTGTAAATCATATGTTCCTAAAATACAAGCTCACAAAGGACTATCTTGCAATGTGAGTCTATTATCTCACAGAATCTGAAAGGAAGAGCTGGTGTCCACTGCAATGTATCACTGTAATGATGCACTGTAACCTAGGCTTACTGCAAGAAAAAGCTCTTAAACTCTCTTGAAAGTAATGTTTTAAAATTCTTACAAGTTTTCTGCTTACCAGTTTCAGACATTCTGCCTGCTGTTAGAATACCGCCTGCTTGTTAACTACCAGCAGAGGGAGCACACTTACTTTGAATGAGCTGAATGAACGTGTGTTAAATAGTTCTGCTTACTTTTCAGAAATTTCCTAATGCCAAAAATGTGTTCATGTTCTTGAAATAGCAATTTTTAAAATTTTTCCATGCAGAGACGCAGCCTGTAGTGAAAGTGAAGATAGCTCAGATGAAGAGTTAACTGGTCCTTCTGTGCAATCCCAGACTTCAGCTCGAGGTCAAAATGAGGATACTGATGATGATGATGATGAAGAATTCATTGGGCCACCACTTCCACCTGGGTTCAAGGACAGTGATGACGATCATGATGATGATGATATACAGGAGGAAGATAATGTAAGTATTTTATTCCTCTTTAATGTTTAAACACTTTGAGTAGACCCTTATTTTTAACTATGCTCTTTCTTTTATGTTTGAATTTGTGGGTGAAGTGTATGACTGTTATTTGAAATGCAGATTTCATGTGATTTTCCTAATGACTATTAAACAAATGCAAATGCAAAATTCTTTTAAAAATATCTGGATTTTTTTAAAAAAAACACACATGCATGTGAATCTCTGATGATGAATTTCACTTGTATACTTTAACTTCACTCTTTTTCTTGTTTGCACATTATGCAGAACTAGGAGCAATGAAGTAAGGGTTTTTTGTTCTTTTTTTTTTAACCTGAAAACGTGCATCTCCAACAGATAATGTGAGTAATAGTTACTGTCTTGAAAGTACTGTGTTGATACTGAAGGAGATGCTTAGTTTTGATCAGTTTTGGATCTGAATAGTTTTCAATCTATTTCAGGATCCAGAGTTTGAAAGTGTACTCAATATGGTGAATCCAGATGCTTGTCATTAAAAAAAAAACACAAAACAAAACAAAAAACCACTGAATTTACACAAAGAAGAAAAAATGTAAAAAGTGTCCATTAATAGCTGGTAACTTTGTCTATGTACTAGGAAGTGGTAAATCTCAACAAATGCATGCTTGTTCTGCACAGGTGTTCTTTCTTTGGGGCCTCATCAGAATGCCCTTCTAAATCACAGCTCTCCCAAGCTGTCCCCATTTCTCTTCCTAGAAAAAACAGTCTTCTGCTCTGTTGTCAGCACTTCTGAAGCTTGTAACTGCCTTATAGTACTGAAATATTGAAACCACACAGAGAGAAACAACCAGGCTTGGGAATTGAGTCCTGCAGGTATCTTTAATCTTTGGGAGAGTAAAAGATTCTCCTAGAGAGATACTCAGAGGTATACTACACTAAAATAAAACAGTGTAAACTTGAAATCATGTTATAACCTGGCAACTAAACCCAAATTTAAACCTCATGTTTGCTAATATTTTCACTGAAGTATCACACAAAACTATGCATCAGAAATGTCTTCTAGTTACTCATCCCGATCTCTTCTACACAAACTTTATTCTTAATTGCTTGTGTCTGTGTTACTTCCTTACCTACTCTGTTTTTATTTTCTTAAACACAAACTGAGATTTGAAAATACCAGTATTATAAGCAAAAGTTGTCTTTAAAAAAAAGGAGGGAAAAAAAAAAAGGAAGTGACATTTCTGTGGAAGAAGACTACGTAATTAATGTATCACATACTGGAATATATAGCCCTCTTGTCAAGGTCTTAAAAAATTAAACTGATTTCTAAACTGAGTATCTGTAGATTGCTCTTCCTGATAATTGAGGGCATTTTGCACATGTTGGAAAATCATGGGGAATTTTGTTTAAAACCATCTTTTCACAATAGCTGCAATAATAGTGGTTCTTCATATATACCTAAATTTTTCTTATAATTCATGCCAGAAATTTCTAGTTTTTTTTTTCTCAAATGAGAATTAATACAAATAGCTTATGGATTGATCATAATTATGTTGTAAGACTGAATTAAAATTTGGGAAAACTTTGCCTCTGGCTCCTTGGTCTGATAGAGGTGTCACTTTCTGCAGTTAGCAAAAAGCATCATATATTTACCCTGCATAATTCAATTCTGAAATAAAATAAATATACACACTTTCAATAAAGTGTGGTGGCAGTGGTCTTATCCAAAAGACTGTTCACTACATATGGGCAACACAAATGCTCTAGTCTTGCTCTGCTGTTACTTTTTGACTTATATTTTACGTGGAAAAGCATTATTGCATTTGTGGAACCTGGGAATAAATAACTTTTTTTTTTCCATGAAAACCACGTTGGTGTGTACTAGAGAAAAAACATGAAAGCCTGTTGTAAATTCTGACTAAGCAGATCGCTGTGGTTTTACCACTGATCTTTGCCTTTGTCATCACTGTGATGAAACAGGGTTATGATAAACTCTGTTAACAGCACTGTGATAGCCACCCATATAGCAGAATTGTTTGGCAGCATCGAAGAAGATTTCACCACATCGGTTGAGTAAGCTATAATGGAAATACACTAAATATTAAACATCTGTTTTATTGCAACATCAGTGGAAGGCTGTCATTCTTTGACATCTCTTTTGTAAGCAGAGTAGTTTTATTAGGTTCACATGAATCAACAGTCCTGTATATACTACTGTTCCAGTCTGTGGTATTATCAGGTCTTTAATCTCAGTAGTAAGTGCTGTACAGATTCCTTGATGTAATCACGTTCAAACTACAGATTAGTGCCAAGTTGTAGCCAACTCCTTCATATGTGTATAATTATGGAATAAATTAGGTCCTTTAGGAAAATGTAACTAAATGCTGAGCAGTCATTTAGGCAGCATGGCAGTGTGGGAAAACAGTATTATTTAATAACTGAGAAATTACAGAAAGATGCATAAAATCTTGTAAGTCATAAACCTGTGAATCTTTTTAAAGGTAATAGGTATGTTCCACAGAACAGGATAAGACTTTCAGTGGTAGAGGTAGCTTATGAAATGAAGAGTGGGTTATCAGCAGTGAAATAGCAAACATCTGTTCCTTTTTAATCCCTCTGTGTTCAGGAGTGTGCTGTGTACCTGTTTTCTGTTGTCCTTCGTCAAAGGTGGCTGCACCTTAGTAGGGTTTTGTGTTTTGAAATCTCTAAAATGAATTCTACTATAAATATCTTTTAAAAAAGCCTGGATTGTTAATTTAACTTAAGATCTCATGTGCCATTGAGATAAGATGTTTTTTTCCAGAATTGCTTGTATAGATGTTAGATTTATGATTCTGAGCACTGAAAATATAATTTATTTTCATTTTCTATCTCTAAAGGGCAGTCAGCACCTTGCTTTGTGTAACTCTTGCTTTAGTTCTGTAAATTTCTCAAAAATGCCAAAGGGAAAACAATGTGCAGAACCAGCTGATTTAATTCAACCTGTCTTTTTCAGTGTTTCTTACTAGGCACTTTGTTTGCTGCTTGACTGTTTTAATTTCCAGCAACATTAAGGTATAGGTGCTCTGTATTGATTTATGTATTTGAATAATGCTACAACTGGCTTGAAAAAGTGTGGTTCCTGGGAGCCAGAGTTAATCAGACAGAAAGGTAACATGCAGACTGGTGTGATTTAAGTTTGTCTGAACTTAAGACAATAGTTACAAAACAGTCTAGAATAGATTTGGTTGAGAATAAGCAGAGCGGCAGAAATATGAGACTTGTGGGTTTTCAGTCTAAACAGTTAATTTATAACCGGGAAGATTTTGTGTCAGCATGGATGCCAGAGGCCTTTGGGGTCTAGAGCCTCCCCTTACTGCTGCTCATGAACTCAGTCCTTTCCTTTCCTGTGAAGGGAATAAGGAAACATCTGTGCTTTCCTGATTTCCTGTTGATCGATTGGTGATCACAGTAAGATCCTGTGAGTCCCCAAAAAAGCAGGTGTTAATGTTATGAGAACTCTCTAATTCCTTTCTCTTGACTGTGCATCAGGCTGTGGTTGGTACACATGGGGGCAGAAGTGGGAGACAAGAAATGAAAAGCTCCAGTGAATAATTCTTTTGTTTTATTTTTTTTCCAGATGGATTATGAGACTGTCCCTCTTTTGTTATCATACTTTTATGCTGATATAACTTATTTAAAGCATAAGCAAATATTTATATTTTTGACTGTGAAGGAAACAAATTTTTCTTTAGTAGATGTATGAATTGTAGTTCTGTAGTCTGAAGTCTTTTAGGCTTTGTATGACAGATAACAGGCATCAAAATACTGGCTTCACCCTAGTAGTTTGCCACTGTTTCTCAAACCTGTCTTTAGATGTGATTTTTAGTGGAGGAACATGGTTTTGCCTCCGCTACTTGTTCATTTGTTGCTTTGCTTTCTTAGATGAGACCATCAATAGCGGTAGTTATCAAAATTAGTTGCTAGGAGATGTATGTATCTTTTTAAGTCTAGGGATGGCCCAGAACTGTCCAACTTACATTGTGTATGCTATGAATGATCATCAGGTGGGAGTGTTAACTAGTAGTTATTACCCTGGATTGGAATTTTTCATACCTTTATTGTTGTTTTTATAGGAAAATTAATAATAGCAGTTAATTGCTGAACACTCTGCCTGTAAATGCTTGGAATCAGCACTGTTAGTTTTTAAATGTTACACATTCATGTAATTTGCTGACATTGGTGTGTAATCCATACTGAATGTAAATTTCTGAGTTGAGCCATATATTGCATTATATACATGAATTCTGGCTTGACTTACTTTTTACTGTAAATTTACAGAACTTCATTTTTTATATTCACATCTTCATGGTAGCTGTTGTAATGCATCTCTCTGATTAAATTCAATGTTAGTACTGATGGTAGTTATATTTCACAAATAAATGTTTAGATTTAATGGCTGTATTATATTCACCTCCATTCATTGCAGCAGTGATGGCTCTTAACAAAGCACAATATATGCTTGTAAGTACTTACGCAAATATTTTACAGGGTTTCTTTGTAGTAGTGTAAGAGACACTGCTGCACTGGCTTTGATTTTAAGTATGGTGGTATGATTGGTCTTGTGTCCCTCTGACATTTTCCTCGTTTTAGTTTTCTTTCTATATGGAAGACTTGCATTAATTGGCAGAGTAAGGAAGATGAGGCATAGAGTTGCTTATTTGAAGCATGGTCAGTGCTTTTTTGTAGTACTTTTTCTCCTAATGGAGCAAAAAGCTTGAAGGGGTTGTCAGTGCCTGTTTTTCACATGGTCATAGCATTGATGGGGAGAGGGAGCCAGCAGAGTATGTCCTGTAGCCTGAAGCTTTTCATGTTTGGTTTCATCTCCAAAAGTATGCTGCCTTCGGAAACTTGAGAAAAATCTTTTTGTTTCCAAACAGGTGTATTAAAAGGGAGAAGGGCTTGTATTTTAGAGGGCAGATTCATATTAAGGGCAATATTTTTTATGGTAAATTTTGAATTTTTTAGAGGCTTGGGTGAGGTGCGAGATATGTTGTACTCTGTGAGCTTTTCTTCCCCGGGCAAGGTGCATTTGGGTGCATCTTGCTTGTCTAGTGCTTGTGCAATCAAAATAAAGATTGGGTGGAGGAGATCAGGAGACTAGCCAAAGCAGTCATGTCAGGATTGGAGGGTAGACAGTTTTAAATCTAGGACATAGTGAATTTTTCAAGGTAAGATGTGACACCTATTAAAATACATTAGTAAAAGAGTGTGTATTTGGGAATAGTCACTTATACATGTGATTAGATAAACGAGCTAAGATACTTAACAGGATGTAATGGAGCACTAACACCTTGCAATGCTTTTTTCCTCACCTGAAGCAGCAGGCATAGAGCTGGTTGTTAGAAGAATTTGCCAGGTGAATTTGTAAGGCTTCTTATGGAACTTAGTTACAGTTCATTCCTCTTTGGAGTCAAGCGCTTTTTCTCCTTGAAGTACCAAAGAGATACTAATCATGCTGTAATTATGTCCCTGAAAAAAGGTACAGCCTTGGGCCTCTCCAAGGCTGTACTCTGATTTGGGCATATTTCCAAAAAGATATCCAAAGTTGTAGAATCGTTTGGAGCCACTTTTAAATTTTTGCAGGGATTAACAAGACATACCAGTAATACTCATTTGTTTAGAATGGAGGAAAGCCATTTCCTGCTGATATATATATGGAGAATTTAAGTAGACTATAATTACTCCAATTAGAATTTGGCTATGGTGCTAAGCTAAAAATCTTTGTCTTGTAAAAATAAATATATGTTACGGGAACTTAAGTCATCCTGAGAAGCTTTTACATTTAGGTTGAGAGAGTGTCTGTCCTGGTAACAGATGAATCATATTTACCCAGGCATGTTTCATCTTGTCTGAAGAAGAAAAAGTAAACTAAAGGACTTGAAGAAAGATCTAGTCTGCTTACAGCTGCACAATGCAATTTGTATGTGTGCTAGAGAGACAGAAAAATGCAGTTTTGAGACAGGCATTCTTTTTGAACTACCTTTATTTTTTGCCTAGGTAGCAATTACCATTGCTTTCAATTTCCTTTTGCGTTACCTTCCCATATGGTCAAGAGGAAAAATGCTTTTGTGTAATATCTATGCATAATATGTTTTGGGGTCTTGACAGTGTTTCTTCTGTAAGAATCAGGAAAATTATTTTCTTTATATAAAAGTTCAAACAAGTCATTACAGATTTATTTGTATTAAATGTCATTAATGGGCCTGCCATTGTTGTTTGCTTGTTGTTGCGGTTGCTGATTATCTCAAACATGAATTAGAAAAGATTTGCAAGCTTTACTAAACTTAAAAGAACAACAAAATCAACCCCCTGAATTTTGTATAGTGAGGCTCAGTATAAAAATGTGAGAGAATTAGTCAGAAGCTGGAAGGGAGGCAATACAATAAGAAACTGAGAATGTAGGACTGATGCATCATACAGGCACTGTACAGGAACCTCGTAGGATAACTCCTCTAGCGAATGTTTATCTTTCATAAAACAAGGATAGGTTTTTGCTTCCCTCCTCTCCAACCCAGGGCCCTAGCACAAGTGATTACCAATAGTCCCTTAGAGAAAAAAATGTGCTTACAAGATCTCTACATGTCAATTCTGTAGAGCATGTTAAAGCCAAGCCTTCTCTGCTGTATGCCATGCCATGACTTTTTGGAAACATGATTTTGGTCTTAATTTCACTGAATATGAGAAATGAGGATTGGGTAAGCGAGCGACAGGACGCGAGGCAATGGGCACAAACTGAAACACAGACACTTCCATCTTAACATGAGGAAAAACTTTTTCACTGTGAGGGTGACAGAGCACTGGAACAGGTTGCCCCGAGAGGTGGTGGAGTCTCCTTCTCTGGAGATATTCAAAACGCGCCTGGATGCAATCCTGTGCAATGTGCTCTAGGTGACCCTGCTTGAGCAGGGGGGTTGGACTAGATGATCTCCAGAGGTCCCTTCCAACCTCAGTGATTCTGTGATTCTGTGATTCTGTGATCAGTTAATCAAATTGGACATACAAAAGTCCATGGGCCCTGATGGGATATACCTACGAGTGCAATGTCCCGCACCGAGGGAGGAATAACGCCATGCACCAATACAGACTGGGGTTTTGTATAGCATTTATACCTGCTGGAAAGCAGCTCTGGGGAGAAGGATCTGGGGGTCCTGGTGGACAACAAGTTGACCATGAGCCAGCAATGTGCCCTTGTGGCCAAGAAGGCCAATGGTATCCTGGAGTGCATTAGGAAAAGCATTGCCAGCAGGTTGAGGGGTGTGATCCTTCCCCTCTACTCAGCCCTGGTGAGGCCACATCTGGAGTACTACATCCAGTTCTGGGCTTCTCAGTGCAAGAGAGATATGAAGCTGCTGGAGAGGGTCCAGCAGAGGGCTATGAAGATGATTAAGGGACTTTCATCTCATATGAGGAAAGGCTGAGAAAGCTGGGACTGTTTAGCCTAGAGAAGAGAAAACTGAGGGAGGATCTTATCAATGTATATAAATATCTGAAGGGAGGGTATAAAGAGAATGGGGCCAGACACTCAGTGGTGCCCAGTGACAGGATGATGGGCACAAACTGAAATGCAGGAAGTTCCATCTGGAATCTAAGGAAAAACTTTTTCACTGTGAGGGTGGTCAAACACTAGGACAGGTTGCTGGAGTCTCCATCCTTGGAGATATTCAAAAGCTGTCTGGATGGGGTGCTGGTCAACCTGCTGTAGGTGGCCCTGCTTGATTGGGGGGTTGGACTAGATGATCTCCAGAGGTCACTTCTAACCTCAACTGTTCTGTGATTCTGTGAAATTTTAGAATTTTACCTGTATAGATAGATATTTAGTCCTATGATTTTTCTTCTGTATGTCTTTTGTGAGGTAATCAGTAGGTATATATTTGTCAACTTCAAAGTATTAAAAAATTAGAGATAAGTAACTTTGGTAGTATAAAATAAAATGTGCCATGATCTAGAACATAATTATTGTTACTACTATCCTTTTTAAGGAAATTTAGAGATCTTCTTATCTTCTTTTTCTTTTTTTCTCCCTCTTTGCTACTTTCTACCTGATGGAGCCTATGGAAGGCTCCTTTGTGAGCTTTTAGTACCACTTCTAAATTTGGAAATGTATCTGTCAAGAATGATACAAAGTGTTTCTTCATCTCTGGGCCAGATACTCTGCGGCTGCAGAGCTCCCACGTTTGGAGCATGAGATTCAAATGCTCATTTCTCACACACCGTTGGTTTCTTTGTAGCCAGAAGATTTCGTGGAAGCTAATGCCCTCAGAGAGTAAAAGTGCTGTTTTCTGCCTGCCGTGTTTGAGGCATGGGTAAATTTGAGGCCTTTTAAGGAAAAAAAAAAAAAAAAAAAAAAGTCTTTCAAAGCACATAGTTTTAAATGAATATTTCAGACACGAGATTGAACTTTCTTTATAGTGTTATTAAACAGTAATATGTAGCTGTAAATGTCATATGAAATTCAATTTGTGCAATGGTGTATGAACGTATTACTTTACTTCTAACAGAAGTTAGGATGTTTGAGGTGAAGCTAAGTTGGGGGTGAAGGGACCAGACTTCATTTATTGTTCAAGAACCTAAGACGCTTAAGAGTCAGAACCTAAGACACTTAAGAGCTAGCTTGAAGTGGGGACTGCCTTCTTACAGGATGCTTTTATTGGCAATTGCTGCAACAAATTTCCAGAGTACTTTTATAAGGAAGCACAATTAACATATCTGTTACTATGTGGAATACATAAATGGAAGATGCTAGATTTTCTTTGCGTCTGGCATATGAATGTTATCTTTTTCAAAAAGCTGTCCATACTCTAAACAGAGTAGTGAGAAATACAGGTGTGTAGAACTTTTGCTTGAATGAACAGAAAATAAAGTGGATGATAACAAGTATTTGAAATATTTATGATTAAGATGATTAAATAATTTTGAAGGTCTGTGTTTGAAAGAAGAGTGTAAGTGACATGTAGTTACATTTCCTTTCCAAAACAAGTCTTCACAGGATTTTTGATTAACAAATGATTTATGTTAAACTGCTGGAACTGCAGACTGCTCCAGTGGTATCCTTGGAGAGCAATTTTGTTGACTCTTGGAATGTCTGCTGTTTGTTTAAAAGATGGCTTTAGATTTTTATGAACGTGGGACTACCGCATGTAATGTTTTACAACTGCTGCAATGGCATCTCTTATTTGCAGGTGGGCACTTAGCAGTATACAGGGACTTTACATACTTGATGCTGACGCTATCCAGATCACAAAACAATCATACAGAACTTGCTTTACGCTTAGTTATCTTCTTTTGTATTTTAATACCTAATACAATAATTTTCAATTTATTAGGATCTTGCATATTATTTTGCTGCCTTTTCTACTACCTACCACCTTGTTTAGTATTTATAAATGTTTATTCAGCTTGCATCATTGTAACTGAGGATTGATAAATGTTCATATAACATTTATGGGAATATGCTACAAAAATTTTTTTGACTTCCTTTCACAAATCAAGACGTACTTTTTCCAAAGGGGCAAAAGAATCATAAAGCTATGAATTTTTATTAACCATCTCCTTTCATGCTCCAATCTGAGGCTTTTGAAATGTGTTTAAAGATGTTACTTGGATTCTAGTGAGTGTAATTGATGCTTTATGTAAACTGTTTATTCCTTTATTCTACTAAAGATAATTTATTTTAACTTTGAAAATTATCAGTGTGTTTTACATTTGTTGATTTTGTAGAAAAACTTTTTGAAATGTCTCAAAGAATACCTACTTAATGAGGAAGAAAATAGAAGAAGAAAACTGAAAAAGAAGCCTTTAAGCTCTTACATCTATGTATGTGAGAACTGTAATGTAATTTAAAAACTCAGGTGAGTTAGAAATAGTATTTAATTTTCAATTAAAATATTATTTTGTAAAGCAAAAATCATTTTCATATCATTATCATCATGCTCGAGAATAGTGGAAAGATGATAAATTATATAACCTTCCCTTCCGAAAAAAAACCCCAACTGAGTATGTATATTCAGTGGGACTACCATCATGGTGTGTTTCCTTTTACACTATTGATGAGACAGAAAATACAGACAAAACACAGTTTGATTAAAACAACAAAGATGATATGAGTGACTTCCATTTTTGTTTCCAGGCTTAATTGATTAATCAGTGTCAGTAATTTAAAATGTATGAGACATTATAGCAAAGTGCACTCTTGAGGTGCAAAGAGTAGCTGGTAGAACTAAGCAGTCTTTTATGTGTCTGTATGAGAGCGGCGACTGACTCCCGAAATCACCCCCGTGCATTCCAGGCGACTTGCGGCTGTGTCGAGCTCTGTACAGGTTAGCTGCTGAGGAATGTGCCACGGGGACGTGGGCAAGCTGTTCACTGTCTGCTGTTTTGACTGCACTGCTGTTTGTACCTGAGCTATGTGGCAGAAACATGAGTTTGAGCTCACCTACATGAGATGCGGTCACATGCTTGCCTTCAGCTTTATTTGGTAGGCCTTAACCCGGATAATGCCAAATAACGTTAATATTCTGGTCTGCAAAGTATCGTTCTTCTTTTCTTCCCCAAAAGTGCACTAGGGGGCAGTAAAAACATCTCAGATGCACCACTGTCTTTCTAGAACTGCTCTTTGTCTTGCATAGTTTCTGCGACCCTCTTTAGTAACCAGCTTGGAAATTAAATAGCGCTTACTATTTACTTGCTGAAAACCGTCTTCAGAGTAAATAGTACTTTGTAAAGATTTAAATGAGATGCATGGAGTTCAGTGCAGTGAGTGCCTGTATGTTCTTGTGTGCTGAAACACCAAGTTTCAAATGAGGGTTGGACTCAGTCCACCAAAAGGTGGCCCTTTTACAGTATGCGGCCTTGGTCCCATTGGTCCTATTGAATATAATAGGTCATCTTTGATACAATAACGAGTATGAATTCATGAAATAAGTCCTGGAAGAACTATGGAAATTAGTAATAGAACTCAGTTTTCTTTGCATGACCAAAACTTCTGTTGTGGAAAGAATTTTTGAAGAGTTAAAATATATAATTAATTCATTTAAAAACATCCTGGAATGAAAGCAAAAACCAGAGTTCCCACTAATATGTGGGTTGTTTGCATGGAAATGCTAGAAGGCTTGGCTTGTTGTTACTTTTTGTGTCGGTTTTTTTGTGTCGGTTTTTTTGTGTCGGTTTTTTTGTGTCGGTTTTTTTGTGTCGTGGTGTTGTTTTTGGACAAATATTTCACAAATATCACAATATATATGGTATTTCCCTATCACTCACTGTACGGTGGGTGTATTTGTAGATTAGCTCAGATGTCAGAAAGAGATGAGAATGTTTTTTAGAGCTACAATGTCCTATTTAAGGAATTATGACTATTAATATCTGCCATTATTAGCTTAGATAAATTAGCTGGTATCTTCTTATGCTGAAGTACAGGAAACTATAGGACTTAAGACCACAAGCAGAAGAATTTGGAAAAAATCTTGTTTTTTTTTTCTTTTTTCATTTAAAAGGTGAAACCAAAAAAATTGTGTTTCTTTATTCATATAGCCTTTTTCTTTTTTTGCTTTCTGTTAAATAATGGGATTGTGAACTTCTGAAGATGTGTTGGAGGATGGTTCAGAAGTCATGCAGGATTTGTGCAGCAGCTTATATCTTTAGATGGAGTGGGAAAATGAACCGAACTTTTAACAGAGACTTCCCATCTCTAACTTTTTTCTTTTATTTCATTTTATTAAATGAAGTATGAAAGATGTCTTGGCTGAGTTGGACCATATAGCTTTCACATATTGGAGTACTCCATTCTTTAGTCCTTCCCTCATATATCAAGAAAAATCTGTCCCATTGGCAAAATGTAGTCAGTGCTCTGTTATACCAAGCATGTATGTCATGTAATGTGGATGAATTTGCATTGATCACATGGCAGACAGTTAGTTATGATTTGGCACTTTGCTTAGCAGTGGGGCTCTTGGGGCAGAGGGTAGTAGGTTGTGTGGGCCACTTGCTATATGGTTTCTTCTAGTGGGCTGAATCAGGCCCACGAACTGCATCTTATCCAGCACTATAATAAAAAACAGAGGGTAGTGGGGGAAACCCTTCTTCTCCAGGTGGCTAAGATTTATTCACCATGTTCACTGTTTACTTCTTGGGTCTTGTGAAACAACAATGATGCTAAATCTCCAGAATTTCAGAACAAACAAAATATTGGCGGGACAATTGCAAGCACAGTAGAAAGAGGGTTGCAAGTAGTGCACATCTGCCACAGCCTGTGATTAGTGCATGTCTCATTAGTCAAAGCTAATTGCAGATACTTAGAGCCTCCTTGAGCCTTCAGTGTACAACTCTGCTAGTTCAAGCCTTTTTTTGAAATACTAAAAATGAAAATCATGAAAGACTTGAGTTTTTAGTGATAATACAATAGTTAATGAGAAAGATAAAATCCTTTGGCTTTTCTCTGTTGGCAACCTTTACCATTATCTTGGTATAGGCAGAGATTGCCTGCTCATTTTGCTGTTAGTCATTGTCTCCAAGTGACAACTAACAAAAATTAATGACATTTTCTGAATGTTATTGTGCCTTCACCTCTGGGCCTACTTTGAATCCTATCTTTATATTTACTGCAGATTGAGTAAATATCTGTTGCTTGGAAATATTATTGTTGTGCTAAACAAATGTGCAGGCATAAAGTAAATTTTTGCCTTTGTGAAAAAGACTGAGTTGACAGAATTGAAGGGGTTGGATTAGCAAAAAAAGATCAGATTTCATTTAAAAAATGCACTGTATCCGTAAATATGATAGCTGATGCAGACAGATAAATGTAAAAGGCAAATCACGTCAGCATTAGATTTCAAGGTGAATTTCCAGTTCTTTGGAAAAGATGAACTCTCATTCTTCATGTCTTTTTCTTGCTTTGGGGGGGAATATTCTAAGCAGAAGGAGAAAAAGGTGTTTAATTCTTAAACTTTTGAACTACACCCAAATGCCAACAATTAAGGCACTTAAAGCAATTAAATCTTCAGCCTTTTGGAATTTTAGTGCACAATTTTCAAACTCAATCTTTCAGACTTGTTGTTAAAATAGAATGTAATTTAGATTTATGTATATCAAGAACTTTCTAGGCTTAACTTAAAATATAAATGGGGGTAAGAAGAAGCATAGCTCATAGAATAATTACTGTTTCTTTCTCAAGTCAGTAATCTCAATTCAGGTTTTGTGCATTGTGTGGTTTACTGAGACTTATCTGCCTTTTTCTGACCGACCTGGTACAAGGGTGTCTTGGAACATGCTGTTCTCTGCAAAGACAGCAAACTTACATGCTAAGCCATAACCACATCTGTAGGGAGCAGCTGGCTTTCAATGCTACCAGATTCATAACCTTTTCCAGTACAAATAGTCAGCATGTCTCTTGCAAAGTAAATGTCATGGTGTAAGTGTTCTTGTTGTCTTAAATATAAGAATAAACATATTTCTCAGTGACATTCCTTCTTTAAATAGATTAATTGTTTTACTAGCCTTTCTACCAAGTACCAAAAATAAATACCAGGAATGGAAATTCAAAAGAAAAAATAACTAGCTTAATCATCCTTAGTGTCTACTAATTGCCTATACCTATTTTACAAGACCACTGTGACACAGAGTACTGAATCACTTTAAAGAAAACCCCCTCTTGTTCTGTAGTTTTAAGTCCCAGTCTTTGCAAGTGTCCTGTGCCTTGTTAACTCTTTCAAAATCAAGTTGATTTTTAACTCCATTGAGTCTGTCTGTGGAAAAAATTAAAATTCTAGAGATGTAAACTCCCACATGCTAGTTGCTTTTCTTGTATCTGTTATGTGTATTCTTCCTAGGTCTGCTTTTGCTTAGGTTTTCCTTGCCTGGTGTAGATTTCATACATGGGTGTGCAGGCACAGCGGGTGGCATGTTGGGCTGCATAGAAACATGCGATAATTTTATGACTGACATCAGTAGACGTGTGTGACATCCAGGATGAAATCCTAGAAATAATGATGACACAGTAAACCTCACAGAGTATCCCTATAGAATATATTTATAAAATTCAGGCATGGATTTCTTTTCTGCCAATGATATAATGACTTTTTTTTTATGGCTCTTCTCCCAGAGTCCTTCAGAGTTGTTGTTCTCTTTAAGATTAAATACTGCCTTAACTAGCAATTTCTTTGGGTGAGGGCAGCTGGCTGTAGTTGTTTTCTGGTGTCTCCTATGGTTTTTTGCTTTCTTCTGCCACAGACCCGTTCTCTGTGGTAACAGATGTTTCCTCATAAGGTGCCTTGTAGGGATCAGGCATACTGTCGCTCCTCTGTGTTCCCTTCCTGCTGGTGTCCTTCTCTCTGGTGACTCCAGGTCAGATCTTTCTCCTTTCTGAAAAGGAATCTCTTAGAAATAATTTTTTTTTAATATCAGATAATGTTTTTTATTTTAATAGTACAAGTCCATAAGTAATGGAATAATAAAGGAAGTTTCTGCATTTAACAACTGTAACTTTAAGGGAGGTCCTTTCAATTATCTCTAAATTAAGGGCATAAATAACAGCAGACTTTATGAGAAGGCCCAAAGGTGGCTTGCTGTGATTTCCCTAAGTCTTGTAGCCTAAGCAAAAATCTGCAATTGGTGTTTGAATGCAGAATGAGCAGTAGCCAATTTATGCTCTTCATTTTTAGCAAAAATATTAACTCCCCAAATAAGATAAATGTCACAATCTAAATTAATTATAACCAAGCTATTTATAATGCTATTTTAGCAAGCATCTGTCCAAATCAAATGGTAGTTCTGAAAACTAGTTCTCTACTGTCAAGTAATAGTTGTCAGCTGTAGTTTAATTCTTTGTAGTTTAATGTAATTTTGCATTAGTTTGCCTCTTGGGAGTTGTCTCATAATGTAGGAACTTATGGAAGGTGCAACCCTGTCTGATACTTTTGGGGAAAAAAAACCTCATGATGGACTGTGCAAGCAGGTTTGGTTGGGTAGCAGAAAATCTTAGAAATTACCCAGCTTTTCTGGCTGATTAAGAGAATTTGTGTTTATCTGCATCTTGAAGTATTGGATAGCATCAGATGTGTGGTAGCAGACCTTCTATAGTACGTTTCATCACAGATCAAACACAGCAGTTAGATAATACAGAGATGAATTAGGCAATTAGGAATCAGTAGTATGAGAAAGCACTTGACAGCAGAGGAAAGTAGTGGGGTAAGAACTGGGTGTGGATCCTTTGCTGTTAGTGAGGGAGAGAGAGTGTCAGAAGAAGAGTTTGTATAAGGTGAAATATTACTCTGAAAAGTATGGAGAGAGAAAAAAACCCTGAAGACATGGGATGGCAAAGACTCTATCAGTTATGTATGAATCTAACCTACTTGTTTGGTAAGTATAATAAGATTTTTTTTCTGGAGCCAACCTTGACACTTCCTGGTTTCTCACCTTTGCTGGGTATTACAGTATAATATAATTTTCCTTTGTAACATTTAACCCTAACTTATACCTAGGCAAGAAAGTGTCTTCAGGTTACCTTTTCTCTGGCATTTGCATAACCATTAATGTAACTGGTAACCTTCAGAACTAAATTGAGTGTGAGAACTTTCTAATAACCATTTTGGTTCAAAGCTGTGTTTGCATATTTTTAACAATTTCTGCTGATAAAAATAATTCAGGAGTGATGAGGCACAGAGAATGTAAGAGCAAGATAACTTGAGGCTTTATGGATTATATGTTAGGAAATATGTCTTGAAGGCCAGGAGCCTGTGGGAAAACCTGATGTTAGAGTCCAAACATTTTAATGTGCAGCATGTTTGTATTTAAACTAAGGTGAATGAAATATATATATTATCTCTAATCTGTGACCACTCATCTCTCATAAAAGAAGACAACCCACCTTTAGTTTGAAAACACTGCATGGCAACACCTGATAATATGCTGCCTGAGCCCCTGTCTCTGCCACTGTTCTTGCTGAAACGGTGTGGAGGCGAGGCTCTGCGGCACACTGACAGTAATCTCTGTGTCTGGCACTTTTAAAATGAGAAGGGCTTACTATCTAAGCATCGGGCTTGACATACCATACCTTGTTGTGATTTCAGGTTCTAAGGGGGTCATCTCAGGTCCTTTGCCCATTGGGGTAGATAAAATAGTGTGCAGTTTACAATATTACTTGTGAGTTATTTATGAGTTTAAGTGAAAGTTTGTGAACAGGCCTATTGTTTGAACATTAATGATCCTCTAAGAGCAAATATCTAAGCTTACAGAAAAATCCAGTGTCTTAGCCAGAAATCCCCCACTCCCTTTATTGTGCAAAATTCTGACAGTGCAATGTGTATCTACCCTGTGCCTGTCAGTATTAATAGATACTTCTAAGCTCTTGATACCCACAACCAACTGCAAAAATCTATTTATATGCATTTACTCACTCTTGCTAGCTTGTTCCCTCACTTATATTCCACACCACTGGAATTGTTCAGTGTCATAGTGACTGTGAGGATTTGGGAATGCACGAATAGTTTATGGTGGGTTTTAGCACATTTTTGTACATATTTGTGTCAAACCGCTGATTGTATTTTAAATGCAGGGTTCTTTTGCCTTCTCTGTTTTCTTATTTCTGCAATGCACTGCAATTCCACGGGAAGGTAGTTCGCAGGTAAGAACAGGTTGCCATTAGTGTCAGGGTTTTCCCACTGTAATAGATTGCCATATACAGTAGTGACTTCTACCTGAAAAAATTGGTTTACAAAGGGAGACTTCAGCTAATAAAGTGAACTGGGAGGAGCTTTTCCCTATCTGTAGAAGTTTAAGGAGCTTGAAGATAAGAGGATGCCATCATTCTCTACTCTGGCATTCATTTTGGTATCTCAAGCTGGATGCTACCTATGGTAGCCAGATGTAGTGAGGATGTTGAGTGTCTTATATGTGATGAATCTCTAAGGCTGTCCATGGAAGGTAAGCTAAACTTGAAGGCACTTTGCATGCTTGCTTTCTAAGTGATCTGTACACTCTTGTACTTTATCTTTAAACAGAGTAATGACATTGAAAAGCTCAACGTAAAGCAGTTCATTTGTAGGCCTATCTACTATGCTTTTCATGTGGCTCCCAAGAGGTGAAATGTAAATTATTAAAGAGTCCTGGGAAACAGTCGAGCCTAGGGCAGCAGGAGGTGTTACGTGAGATACCATTGGTTTCAGAACTAAGCCGTATCACTTCATGGCCCGCATGTCAAAGGGAGATGTCAAACACAAGGTTAATGAGAAGGATTCAGGCCTGTAGTTGTCTGGAAAATGTCCATAACAGAATTTGAAAAAAATTTGAGACAAAGTTCTTGGACTGCATTTGATTCAGAGGATTTGTAGGTTGTATGTTCCTTCCCATCACTGCAACTTTTTATATTTGTTTATACGCTCTCTGCTTCTTTCTCGCACTCATTTTTGGCTTATTTTATACTCTTATTTCTCTTTTGATACAATAGAAGGTGGTACCTATACTTAAGCACTTGCTTGTTACGGGGGAAGAACTATTGGAAGGTTTTTTAGCTTGCTTATTTATGGAAACAGCAGTTAGGGAATCATGCTTTCCCCAGTAACTTCACCAAAGTCAGTCAACCAGGAGATAAGAAATACCACAGATCTATTTGTGTTCTCTGCAAATGCAAAATTTCACTCGTAGTATGAGTATTAGGCACAGAGGGGTTTTTTTAATATATAATGTGTTCCTTTTGTTTATTTTTACTTTGTTTTATAAACAAGCTTGTAAGAACCTTAGGGTATCTCAAAGTATGGAGTATTATAGATGTCACTTAGTAGTAGTCTTTCTTACAGCTTCTGGCTGGGTAGAATCTAAGCAGCTCAAACGCATGAATTAACTTGCCATATTTATTAATGTATCATTGTAGCATATCTGCAAGATGGGGCATTTTTTCCCATTTAAGACATGATACTTGGGCAGACAGGCAGTGTCTTACTGAAAATCTCACAGCAAATATGTTGCAGGGTCTGTTATCTGGAGTTCCTTATGTCTAGGACTATTCTTTCTCTTGACCCCCAAATAAAGGGATAGAGCTTAACATGAATATCAGAAGTCATCGTCTCTATACTGCATGAGTGTGCATGAGTAACAAATATCTTGTTAACTGTCTATACTGTCCAAGTTGAAGATGTATGTTGTTATTAATCCATCTTTGCTGGATTAACAAGGCTATAGTGTACAAGATTAATAGTGACTTAATTTGAATCATATGTGCCAAACTTAATTTTAGATCATTATACATCAAGAAGACTCTTCTGTTAACTCAAGTAATCTTCGTGTAGTATGAAGGATCTGCAGCAGCTCCTTGTGGAGCACAACAGAAAGTCTATCAAATAATTTTAGGGAAGATCTCATTGGATATATCTAATATTCTTTATTTTTAACGGTTGTGGAGTGAGAAGTATATACAAGGGCTTAACATAATGTCACTACAAGTCAGTAAGGAATGGCATTTTTGAATATTTGCCGCCTTTCTCCATGCACGCAGCTAAAATTATGTGTTGTCTAGACAATGGATCTCTACCTTAATCTGGGTTGAAATACGAGAATGTTGCTTCTGTACCCTTTTATACCTCAGATTCCTTTTAGAATGACTGCACAAGTGTTGGGTTTGACATGTGGTCATCTTTCCACTAGAAAATGTGTTTGAGGTCATTGTTCTGTTTCCATACAAGCCACAACTAAGCAATAATGAATATTATTTGTTTAGTTGCTATGTAGAAATTAATGGTTCTGTATTTAATCATGTATCTTGCCAGGTTTAATTGCAGTCATATGGAATCTTCAGAGGTTACATTACATTTATAGAAATTAGTATTTTTGGTATATGCTGGAGACATCTCTCCATGCATAGATATCATAGTAAGGCATATAATATAAAGCATGTTTTATAATTCTTGGGCATGTCCTTTAAAAATGATGGGTTTTATGTTTAAAAGTAAGAACAAGTCGTTCGGATTGGCTGTGATTTTTAATCTAGTGCTTAGTACTTATATTGAAAACCTTGAAAATTATTTGTGCTGTTGGTGGTATTATGACATTTAACTGTCAGATGTATCAGCTGACCATACTGTACCACTTTTTTTTTTTTTTTTTTTGTGATAACTGCTTTGGTTAAAGGAATATACCTGAGTGGAGCATGGATAAAGGTGTGTTTGTTTTCCAAGCATGGACCTCACGTGTACAATATAAATGTACCTTTCCCTATTTCCAGATGCATAAAGTCACTTAGCAATTTATTCTCATGTCACATTACATAAAATTGTGCTGCTATAACACAGCTTAAATGTTAAATGTTTTGAAGGTAATTTATGGGTGGCATGGGAGAATTAGTAATCGAAACAGTAATAGAATTGGAACCAGCTGTGGGGCTAGATAGGAAATTGTCCTTCCTTCCTGCAGTAACTTAGACATGCTGTAATTTTTAACCCCCCAATCTCCCCACCCCTGCCCTATGGTTGTAGATCTTCTTTGCATGACTGTGGTGTTTTTTTTTTTTNTGTCACGCTGTAGATGGGAAGCTGCTCTCAGTCTCCTCCACTGGGAACCCAAGCGGTGGGATGGCACTGCGAGTGTTGCAGGCTCCATCTGAGCATCACATTTTTCTTCTGCAAAAAGGAGTGACTTTAGAAGGGAAATGGGCTTTTGGGGCTCCAGTGATAATCTCCACCTTTCTTTTGGTTTTGCCCTGTTAGGATCACATCTTCAAACCCCCCCCAATTAGAACCCACCCCAAGACCAGGATTCCCAGACGTCGTCTCTTATGCAGAGAGAATTTAGTGCCGAGGGAAAGAAATGACCTTTCCGATAAGCGCTTTTTTTTTTTTTTTTTTTTTTTTTTTTTTTTTTTCCCTCCTTTTTCAGTTTAATTACTTATCCTAATTGATCGGTAAGTTTATAGACAACTGATACCTCTGTTGCTAACTGGGACTATAGGCATAAATTTATATCTCTTTTAAGATCTCCGGACTAAATATTTGGGTGAACACCTTTAAGAATTGGAGAACTGTTGAAAAGTATAGTCTGTGACAACTCTCTGTCTCTAGAGATGTGATTGTTTAGTTTTGCTGACTGTAGTGTGTTTGCTGAGAATAACAGGATCCCTTAGGAGCCTGATGAACTTCACCAACATTATTGAATGAAACTCTAGCAGGTTCCTTATGATAGATATTATTCAAATTTTACAGATCAGGAAACTGGGGTATGCAGGAATGAAATAAATTGCACAAATTCAAAGATCAAGAATTAGTCTGCACCTAAATGGTGTGTTATTTTAATTTTGGTGGTAAATGCGTGTATATAGGTTAAGCGATATGGCTCATTAATGTGATTGCCAGTATAGTGATATAGGGGTTCTTATTAGTGTCACCTTGATATTTATGAAATTCTATGCCAGAGTGATCACCAGAAGTCTGACAGTGAACATTAAGCTCTTCTGACTAGATGACAAATGCATTTTATTTCCATTGTAATAATCTCCATGTGTGTTTTAGACATAATTGCCATGTATTGAACATCTACTGCTTCAGTTAGCTTTTTAAATTCTGGTCAATCAAAAAATAAAAGTTTAGAGGGAAATGCTTCTGATAAGTTTTTTAACTCTTAAAATGCTTTAAGACTTAAGCTCTTTACGATTATGCAACTTGCTAAAGAAACAGTAGTACTTATTCTACTGTATATATTATTTTAATGTACTACTGTAGAGTCCACATCACTAAAATTGCCTTTTGCTGCAAAAGCTTGATAGTTTCCCTGACTTTTAAAAGAGGGAATTTACATTATAACTGAAAGGTTTATAAAGATGGGAACCATTTTTTGCCAAAAATGTCAAAATTTTAGTGGATGTGTGGTTTGAATTCTAAAATAGTTCACAAAATTTTATTTTAAGACAGAAGATAAATCTGGAGAACAGTAAAGCTATTTTCATGACTGAAGAATATCTTAAACTACAACTTACTGCTTCTGGAATTCTTATTGTAACCTTGGTTTTCATAGGTGTTTTTTTTTTTTTTTTGGTAAGTCAAGTGGAAGAACTTCTGCATTTTTTTTTTTCCTGAAGTTTGCCAAAAGGTGATATAATGAAGTGTCTGTACAGTTTAGCTAGATGTATATTGTAGAGTGAGTTTAAGGTAATTAAGTGGGCTGGTTAGCAAGCTGAAAAATGTTACGCCTTAAGGAAAGCTTAGTTTCAGTCTGGTCCTGCATCTCATGTTGTGTTCTTGGATTCTTTCATGTATGTCTACTAGGTCATATTCCCTGCCCTAGAAATCTATGCAAAATCTACGTGGTACAGAAATTCTTATCAAATTGAATGTGAAATACGTGAATGCCAAAGGGAAACCTGTGCATCTGAACTAAGCATTTGGCACTTAGGTGTCAGAGAGAAGAATGTTCACAATTATTTTTCCTTTGTGATTTCAAAATTAAGCTATTTGTTGGTTGTGTGCCAGAATGAGCAGATTTTCAGAGCAGAGATGTTAATCGTATGTTCGTTTTGTTTCTCCTTATTGTCAGCTATGGTTACCTTTGCTATTCTACTCTGCTGTTTCTGAGTAAATAAAAGTAATCCTTTAGGTCAAAACTAAATTCTATTCAGCCCTAAAGAATTCTCTTCCTAAAGGTTATATCTGACTGAAAATATCATTTATATATCATTTCTGACTGAAAATGCTACAGTTTTTTGTCATTCTCAACAGATTAGATAGTAGTAAATTTGTGTATCTTATTGCTGTAGTAAAACTCCCTTGACTGAACATACAGGTTTTTCCACAGTGTGTGGTGACTGTGCATACTATTCTAGCAAATAGACATATATGTACATATTTGAAACTGAAATGATAAAGGCGAAATAGGCAGGTGGCTATATAAGCAGAATATAACATATCTGGAATATCACCAGAACACTGCTCTCCGGAAACTGCAAAGGAAACTTGAATGACTACAGGCAATTTTAGTTTTAAATCAGTTTTATCAGCAATTAGAATTTGCTTTGGAAAAGGCTCAAGAGAATTAGTCTGGTATATATTGTGAGAACATAATGTATCATAAATGTTAATACAAACTGTGATTTCATTAATCAAGGGCTTGTTATAAATTTAGAAATTACCTGAATAAGATTTTAGAATCTACGGTGAAAAATAGCAACCTCCTGAAACCTGAGACTATCTTGTAGGAGGAAGGTCAGGCCAGCTTTTTTGTCTGCTTTAGAAGTATTATACACACACACACGCACACACACACACGCACGTGTGTGTGTGTATATAAAGGTATTTGCAAACTGTGCTGAGGTCTTAACTGTAATACCTTTTGTAAGTTGTTAAGCCACTGGAGTCTTTTTTCAGAAGGGGACATGCCACTAAGTGGCAAGAAAAGAAAGAGGAGATTTAATTTATGTTACCTGTCGTGTCTGGGGCCAGTCTCTTAATTACCGTTAACCCATCGTCTCATAAAATATATTATATCTGACTTATAACAACATTATGAATTTGTGGTTTTAGGCTGTCATACGTAGGAATGAAGATTTAGTCTAAGGCCTTTTCCCTTGCTGGTTAAACCTGACAAGACTCTCCGGTTGAGATCACAGGAAAAATTCATAAGGCTGTGAATTAGAAGATGTTGAGAGAAGCTAGCCAGAGTACTGTTTCCGTATTGAATAAATAAATTGATTTCCTTTAGGCATTAGAGAGGAAGTTCATCTGCCTAAACCCCTCCTTAATTTTTGAATGCACCCCAGAGGAATGCATCTTATCTCATTTAAGAAATGAATAATCTCTCCTTATTCTTCTCATGCTTAAAATTCAAGACATGACTTCTGTGCTCTTCTGAGTGTAACCTGAATTAGAAATGTTGACTGGGGAAGATAGTATTCTACAGGGCGCTTTTAGCATTTCTGTTCATTCTGAAGGTTTTCTGCATTTGTCATGGAGTTATGAGTTATCTGTGTTTTTCTGAGAGTAACAGATATTGTGGATGTATCATGGGAACATCAGCCAAGATGATTCATAGCAGTGTTTGCATGTATCCTCCTGTTTTCCATAATATTTTCCTTCTTCTTTATATTTTTCAGGCCAAATTTTTAAACAATATACACACACACATGCCTTGATTCATCTAACCTAATCACGGCACCTATGTTAGGAATTTAGTTGCCTTATACTCCCTGAATAGCTCACGAAGAGGGAGAGCTCTCCAGATGATTCAGATTTTTGATGCACTGATTCTTCTTCTGGATTTCTCTCTCTTCTTGAGGACTGTATAGGAAGTCTGAAGTAACTGTTTTCTTTATTTAGATACATCAAATATGTAAACTGATATTATATGAATCTGGGCCAAACTGAATTTAATAACATGCATCAGAATACATCTGTCAACTCTTAACACCTAAAAGAGAGGAAATTAAAAGTTGTTGAAATGTCTTCTTAAATCTGGATGCCTCCTTCTGCTTGCAAGTTTGTGGATAATGCATTCCTATAAAGCAGAAAACATTTCTATTTTCATGTTGCTGTAAAACAGCATTTTATTCATCACTCACATTGTTTTTTTTTATTTATTTTTTTAATACTCCATCTTTCAAGTGTACTCTTGTACAGCCTAAGTGTACATCTTAGACATTTATTTTCACTTATTTAAGTTATGGAGAAAAATAGTAAAAAATCATGACTCAGAGCAACTGCCTGTTTTACAAGTAATATAGTCTTAATCATTGCAGGAGGAGCAATTTGTGGAACAAAGCATGGATATCGGTGTGTTCTTGTTTGCAAAAGGGATTCAAAATATATGGAAAAAAATCAATTAAAACTCTCATTACTGTCCTAAGATGTCACTGCTATCATGGAAAATTTCACTAGGTGTCCAAAGGCTTAAAATATAGTACTAGTCTCAGAAGAGGAATGAGGCATGTTTTTTTTTCCAGATCTGTGAAATACTTTCTTTCCTCCTGCTTTTATCCCTCTTCTGATACCATTGCAGACTCAATATACAAGATTCTGTTCTCTCTGTCCATTGTCACTAGAACTGTCTGTTGAATTTCATTGTTACACATATGCAGCGTCTCTCAAAGTTGGAGGTAAGATCGAAAGAACTGCATGCTTGTGGCTCAGAACTTCAGTGCTTGCAAGGCAGCAAGGTTGTGCAAGTGCCCCCCCCGTTAAGTTTGTTGGACTTCTGTTAACTTGTTTGCTCTGAAAGAGAAGAATGTGGGCTGGATTTTAGGTGATATTTGAGAGAGATACTTTAACCTATAAACTGAACACATTTGACACAGAAATTAGCAAGCGACAACAAATGTTAGTTGCTTTTCTGTAGTCACTTTTAAAAGAAAAGTTGTTTAAAGCACTCCACGAATTGGATTAGCATATAGTTTTGACTGGGCACCATGGCAGGCAGACCAGATATCTCTGACACTGTTATAAAACATTTTTTTCTGCAAAACTCAGTGGTTTTCTGTGCAGTCTTAGCTGTCTTAGACTGTGAAGCTTGTGGTGTTGTGCCTCTCCGCTTTGGGAATTACCATGTTAGAAATCCTGTTCTTTCTGTTGGGTTTGTTGATGAGTTGTCTGCCCATTTGTTTTATTCTTAAGAGTCTCTTAAGAGCATTCTCTTTCAAAATGTCACATAATTTACAGTATGAACATTTTTATTAAATACATTATATTTCTCTCTTTAATTTCTTCTACTATTCTTGATTACTCTTTTTTTATTTACACCTGTTTCTTTGAAACTGTGTTGGAGGAGAATGAAAGAAATAGAAAATTCCGCTTGACGGATCACAAGTAAGAAGATTTCAGCACTGTCAGTCCATATGACAGAGTCTAAAATTTAAGGCCTCTCAAAGTAAATCCCCCACAACTGTGCAATACTTGCTTTTCCATGCAAGTCAGTCTTTGTGGAAGGGAAGAGAGGAGGCTAGATCAGAGTCTTTAATAGACCTTAAAAGAAAGCATTTATTTTAAATATGTCATGTTCATGTTTGAAAATGAAGTCCTTTTTTTCTTAATTGCCAGAAGGCCTAGGATTTGGATTATTAAAACATAATTTTCTGCAGGAAATCCTTCATATGGGAATTTGAATTACTGCTGCTACTTAAATAGATTAAGGTAATTCCTTCATCATTTGATGCTAGGACTTTTGTCCCCCCTCCCACTTCCACCAGTTGCTCCTGCTGTCCATTAATAACCCAGTTATCCCATCAGTCTTAAAGGGAGACAGCAATCTTCTGTGTCAGATGACCTCTATTATATTTGCTTTATGAAAGCCCCAGTCTCACCAGAAATGGAGAGTTCTCAGTAAAGTGTAGCTCCCACCTTCTTTTTCTCACTCCTGTCAATGGACAGGCAGCATCATCCTCCATGTGGAATATGCCAAAGCAGAGACCCCAAAGACCGGGGAATGAGTGTTTACATGTTTCTCCTGAATGAAATCCATTAGAAGGGGCTTTTTTAGTATAGTGCTTAAGATATCTAATGTAAGTAGTAGCCAAGCCTACTGTAATCTCTTCCCACTGCTCAGGATGCACTCAGATTTAGTTTAATCGGTTGGAGTGTTAAGCCAGAGCAGCATGGTTTTGGCCGTGCTACACCACAGCTATGCTGCAGCAGCGGGAGGTCTCTTCGAGTCTCCAGCAGGTCGGTGGTTCAGGAGAGTTCCAAGAAGGGCAGGAGACAGCCAGAAAAGGAAATTTCTTATTTGCTTCCAGGGTGACATATGATCTTGAAACCCTCAAGGAAGGCAGGATCCTCTCCACTGGAATCTAAGAACAATTCTAGACACAGGGAAAAGTCTTGTTTCCTCCTGTAAATTGTAGTGTTGTGGATGCCCAGAAAAGTTCCCCTTTAGAGGCCTGGCTTGTGAGAGGTGCGTGCAGTTTGCAAGCCTCTTCCACACAGGACTCTTTCCATTTATGAAATACAGAAAGACCTCTGCGAACAGAACTATAAAGGTACATTTAGGCATAAATGTGTGCATCATTTGCTCCCTTTCTTGTTTGTCTTTTTTTTTTTTTTTTTTTTTTAGAAGAGGTTGGATTCTACTTATTTATGGATTTATTTATTTATTTTTCTTCACTGTGTCAAGGGTGGATGATGTGGACATCTATTGACTTTCTCCTCAAGTTCAGTTTGCAGTTACTGCATTTGTGAGATCAGCAGAGTATCTCTCTGACCTGTGCTTTGTTGTGCTATTGTGGAATGTATATTTTGTTTTTCATAGACTTTGATTTTAAGCCAGTAAATTTAATTTTTCAGATTTCCAGAATGGTCAATCTGTTAGCAGGGCTAACAGATAGTTATGGCTGAGATATTTTTTAATTGTAAGTTACTCTCTGATGTTGTTTAATGGAAGGGTGTTGTTTGTTTTTTTTTTAATTATTATTTCTCTAGGACCTAAGTTTCTCCCCAAGGCAAAAGTGGAATTTATTGTATAGACACCAACCTATCTTTTTCCTGCTTCCTATATCCTCTGTCTACTGCTGAATCCCTATGATTATTATTGCCCATATCCACAATCCTTGAGGATACAGAAGAATATCCCTTAGGATATAGAAATCTAGATTTTTAACTAATTTTTTTTTCTCTTTTTGTTCTTTCCTCTGTCTGATTTGAACTGCATTATTGGGTTATTTATGTTTTGTCTTTCATTTTTCTCAAGAGATCTTGGAGACTTTGACCTAGTTTTAGCCTGTAGTTTCTAGTCGTGTATTTTCTGAGGGTTGGCTGAGGATGAGGAAACTCCCATAAGCAGTATTTGGGGACAGTGACATAGTGAACGGAAGAGTGATGTGAGACACAGGAACTTAACAGTTAGCTAGGGGTGGAACTACCTGAAAAAATGCAAGTAAAAACTGCAGATGTGATTCCTGACTTGCAGTGTCCCTCTGCAGAAATTATTTTAAAGGTAAGACTTGCTTTTCATTTTTGGGTAAAACTGCAAACTGGAATACAGTGTTTTACAGATTTAAGACATAACTCCTTCACTTCCACAAGATTAGAGAAGTTTTGTTAAAATGTAAGGAGATATGTTAAACCAAAGCTAATTTCCTTTATTTTCAGGTTAAGCAGAAAGAGAAATTTAACATCTTATCTTTGTTCTGATATGGTAAAAAATAAAATCTGTTAAGGTTTCATATTGCCTTCTTTTAATTGTGATTACAAATTTTTCAGAACAGCATTATCAAAAAGATAAAAATCAATGTTACATAACCTGGCAGCTGAAATCCAAGCAGCAGGTGGAACACTCAGGCAGGAAGGGACACTGTGGGCAAACTTTGTCTTTCCAGTTAGTCAGGCTTACGGTAGTATTTCAAGATGCAGGGGATTCTGATGTTCAAATCGAGATAAAATATACTAACTGTTTTTTCTTGAGAGCATGAAAAAGGCTTCTGTGGTGTTCCTTGATCTTTGGAATGTAATAACTGGAAAACTAGTAATTGTATCTGATTTTTGTGTGTGTGTATAGGCATGTGTTGTTGCAGGTTAGAGATATTTATAGTAGCCTCTGTAATTTAGGAAGTTCAGAGCTACTAAAATAGAATAAGCCACTTTTTTAATGTGTGGCTGATTTTTAAGAGGTTATGCCAAGCTATATTCCTGGAGGTAGCTATCTTAATTTTTGTTCTGAATAGTCTAAAAAGTTACTTTAACCGTCAGGAATCCCTTGGACACTGCAGAGTGTTGTGCAGCTAGCACTCTCCAAATGGCCAACTTTCAGGCTCAGGCGGTTTGATTTATCAGGTGGCAGAATGTATTCATATCTGTTGTTCTCACTTACAGATAAGTAGCCAGAAATGTTTTCAGCATGAGTGCACTTTACAACAGATACGTGTTTATATGAGTATTTCACCCTTCTCATTAGAAAAGGGATTAAATTGTTGTCACCTGAAGGAGCTAGCAGTTAAAATCAGACAAGTTTGTTCTGGCACATATTGTTTATTAATCTAAAGGAGTTGTATGAAAAGGATTGTTTTGTTTAAGCTTTTTAAGTGCTATTTTTAGTAATTCTGTGGTATGTTAATAAAAATCATCTAAACTACTTAAGTTGGAATTACCCAAGAAGCATAAAACAGCTGACTGAGAACAGTCAAGCTTGTCATTCTTGTTGACGCTGGTCTTTGTCTGGAAAGGTGGTCTCATCTGTTCTGTTTGAAATTCAGGTATTCATGAGTTTTTTTGGTTGAATTATTGAAAGAATTCATAGAGTAGTTAAGAATGAAGTTCAGTGCTGACATAATCTATGCATACAATATAAATAAAACCTACCTTTGTGAAATGGAATGTAAAATAATCAGCTCTGCAGTGATTAAGATAAGAGTGGCCCAAATGCTGTTTCTCCTTCCAGCAGTGGATGAAATTTCTGGAAAAAACTTTGATTCGCCGAAGTGGTACATCCTTTGTTGTGGGTGACAACGGCATGAATATTTGAAACTGTTTGTATATTTTCTTTTCATGCTTCTCTCCATTTTTATAAAATGTGTCTAGATGACAAGTACAGTCAAAAGCTGTTGAGCAGTTCTTGGCATCTCCAAAGAGGAAATACAAATTTATAGTGCAAGGAATGATCAGTCATGGAAAACTTCATTTGTAATGTAACTGTAGCTTTCTCTAGGTCCTTTATAGTGTGGATTGAACAAAAAGTTGGATTTCGTAATCATAGCTTTACTTGGGAATTTTGAGTTACTCCTGTTTCTCAACTTGTAAACCACTAGCGCAATGGAAGTGGGTCTTGAAATGTCATGTGAGCTATCCTTCCCAATGTAATGTTATATGTAGCTATTTGTAAAGCTTTACTGTTACCTTTTCACACTTGTATGTATGACAGTCTCATGAGTATTTTGTTACTCAGGTGCATCTAAAAGATTTCCATGCTAATACCAGAGTTTCCTTTCAAGCACCTGTGACCATCAAAGATGTGTGTATGGTGTGAGGGTGAACACAGTGGGCATGAGTCTTCTGCTGGCTCTACTCTCTATATATGTGTGAGAAAGGGGGAAAGTGCTAGGCAGTTGGTTTGAGAATCAAAGCCCTTGTTAGTGATAAGGGTAAGCTGAGAAGAGGTGTAGGTGTGACTAGATCAAAGACAATGAAAACTACAGTTTTGTCATGGATATAAAGCTGATAGAACTGGAGGAGAAAAGAGTTTACAGGAAATCAGCCTGGTCCTTTAAAGATTTTCTGTAGCAAGAGCAAAAAAAGGGGAAGGAACTGGCAGGCTGAATCAGGAAAGAGATGCAAGTTTTATTGTAAAGAGTGCTTTAAAATTGTTTTAAAAGCAAACTTTGGCAACAGAAGATTATAACCAGGATGTCTGGCATCAAAATGATTGATTGTGTGTGTTTGAGGAAACTTAGGAAACCAGACGAATCAGAACCAGACCAAACTGAGGAAACCAGATGAATGAGCATTTGGACAGTAATGATTCAAGTAACCTTTGTAAAACCTTGGACTCACTGAAATACTTTTGTTTCTGTCTAAATTAACTATTTTTGTTTTTGTAATACAGATGTTAGCTGTTTTAAACTGTAATTGCCTTTGATCTGTATGTTGCTGTTCAATATGCTATGAAATACACTGAATTATGTTGTTCTGACTTTGTTACTGCTGAAGTGGTAGTCTTGAAGCCTCATTAGAGCTGGGAGTAACCACGGAAGTGGGTTGCCAATCAATGATCTTAATAAACCATATAGCTAAGTCCTATAATTTCATTAAATTCATAGATTCTTTTTATTTGAAAAGTTGTTGTGTAATATGATGGATTGATTAAATCAGAATTCAGGATCAATATAGATATTGGTGATTAAGAAGCAGAGAGAATTGTAATGTCTTTTCTAAAGAGAAAAAAATGGAAATCTCTTACTGGTTTTGTTCTTTATTAAGATATGGATATATATTTTAAACTGTTTTAATTATTCCTCTTATTTCTCGGGGTCTATCCATGAAAATAAAAATTGGGATTTAATGTCATTCTTATTTTTTTTTATCCTCTCCTCTCAGATTATGGCTAGTGTGAGCAAAACTTTTCTTAACTTTATACATAATGTGGTGGAGGTTTTTTTGGTCATACCACTGTATTCATGGAGGTCGGTTTTCTTTTCTTTTCTTTTTTTTTCCAGAACCCTGTCAAGAAAATTCCAGATTCTCATGAAATCACACTCCAACATGGGACAAAAACAGTAAGTGATAACACACATTCAATACTTTTTGTTTCTCCAGAGCTACAGAGTACTGCTGGCAAACTGTACATCTGTGAACTTGCTTGGTTGCCACTATAGCAAAACTTGAAAGCAGTGGGAGAAAATAACTAAGTTTGTGCAGCTAGATAAACTGGAAGTCTGAATGTATGAACAAAAAGCTTAGTTTCTGTGTGTGAAGGTTGTGCTTACTGAGGTTGCAAAGTGCTGCATAGCTGAAGAAAAAACCCTACCAATCAAAAATGCTGAGTAGCTTGCATGGGTGGCTGGGCAAATCTTGAGCTGAAAGCCAGATTAGAAGGCATACTTCCCTAAAGCAACTTAACTTTTCAAAAGATTTAGAATTAGTTAATGATGGAAGGCCTGTCTGAAATACTGTTCAGATATTGATGATGTGTGTAGGACTCCAGATCGTGTAAGGATTTTGACTTCAGCCCTAAATTCGATTTCTGATTGAAATCAGTGCTGATTTAAAGTTTCTACCATTGGAAAATAGTCTTTTTTTGTACTTTGGTGGTGTTTGTCTTGCACAATGGCCTTACGACGTAACAAGAGAAAACTTACTGAATCTAAGATGTTACCGTTATGTACACTGAAGGAATTGGCCATTTTCAGCAGCCTTCCTAAGACCCTTCTTTTCAGAGTTAACTCTCTGACATTTCAGTATTCTGCTGTGATGCTTCTGTACTGGAGCTAATGACATCAAAGAAAGAAACCCTTTCCTTTAGGATCTCTCAACACCAATATATAATAAAGAAATTGTGACAATTTTTTTTTTTTTAAGTGATAGTTTTCCTCCCTTCCTTTCTGTTTGGCTTCAAGATTAATAAAATAAAAAAATTATCACAGCGGGAAGATGTCTGTTGAGTGATAGATGTAATGAGACACTGAAAATAGTAAATGGGAGAAGGATTTAGAATGTAAATTATAACACTATGTTAAAATTAGTGGGAAATAACTACTATAACTTCTGTAATAGGTTTGAATTCTTTGAATACTTCAAAGGGGAAAAAAGGATTGAGTGAGAACAACTTCCCAACAAATATATTATTAATTTTTTTTTCACTAGTTTTTTTTGTAATGTAGACTTCCCAAATGAGTTTTTTGTAATGTAGACTCCCCAAAAGCTTTTTGTTCCTGTGGCTCCGAGCTAACAGCAGGATATCACAATATCAGACTTGTTGTTTTTTTATATCTCCAGATCTATATCTGCAAAAATTTCCATTTTTTTAACCTGTTTTGATATATCATACAGAATCTGTTATAGACACTACATATGGCATAACATTTCAATGCAAATATTAACCTTTATTCTTTTGTACATCTAATTAACAACATTGCTTAAGCCATTCAACAGTTTTAAGTGTAAGCATTGACAGTATTTATACTTATCACTTGGAATGTCATATTTATGAGCTTTTGAGATTTAGAGTGATTTTTTTTTTCATACAGCAGCTGTTAAACATATGTTTAAATTGTTGGTTCAATAAGACCATTATATTATCATATCAGAAATGTTTTATACCTGATATTTCTTAGCTTTATTGATGAATGTAAATATGAGATTGTTTCAGTACTATTATTTCATTAACATAGCATTGTCATTTCATAAGAATTTATTTACATAGTTTTTAGAAAATATAATGGTTCTTGTAATGTGTTCTCAGCTAGTGCTAAATAGAAAAATATGACAGCCCAGTACATCAAAGCAAAATAGACAAATCTCCTGATGATATTCAGAACGGAATGACCCAGCATACTGAAAATAACAGACAAATGAAAACAACAGGCAAACTCTAAATTCTGTCCTGACTTTGCCATTGGCTCTGCTTGTGACCTTGAACAGATCCTACTTTCTCTCTCTCTTAATTTGCTTATCTTTACATTATTAAATATTATACTTTTGCATTTTAGTAAGCTAACTCTCTCTTCTTTTCCTTGTTCAGAGACTCCTCTTCTTTCTTTTGCACTTGGCCCCCAAGATTCCAGCCTGTTTCCATCATCTCTGATCTTTTCTTCTAGGTGGTCTGAGCTGGTCTATGGAATAAGTTAATGGATACTCACTGTCAGCTTAAAATCAAATAGCTAATTATTTTTCTTAATTTTTTATTTTAATCTAGATCTTTTCTCATTGCAATGAAAGTGTGTTTTAGGATTCCCTGTTCCCTTTCTTATAATAACCCACACCTGACTCCATTTGACTCAACTGTAGTCTCATTTTCTTCTTCCTTTCTGTAAAATATATTGCCTGCAAATGTTAGTATTTCTCTCCTAACCAAGACCCTCCTCTAATATGACTTGTGTCATACATTTCAAAGATGATGTTATTGCTGAAGTTTCTAATATCCTCTTTGTTGCTAAAGTTTCATACAGGTCTCCTTCATTCTTTTTGAATCTTTAAGTGCCTTTTATAAGCCATTCTCAATTTCCTGAAGCCTTGTTCTTCCTTGTCTTTGATTCTACCCTTTCTAAATTTCACCTCAAATATTGTTCCTCCGGTTTCTTTCGAAGAACCCACTTGCTGACTTGAAACTACCATTTCTTTGTTCTCAATATTTTTATGTCTGGGTAATCTCATCTTCCAACACAAATTGAACTGGGTTTTTTTTGTGTGTGTGTGCATGCTGATTGATTAGATTACTTCTCTAGAATAAAACAAATTTCTAGCCATGAGTATCCCTGAATCTGTTCCCAAATCCTTTCCCCACGTTCTTCTTTGGTCATAGAAGATGATGGTGCCACTCTTTGTCATCTTCAGCTTGGGCCATGACTTAGACTCCTGAACAGCATATTGAAAGAGAAAATATTACTAGAATTTCTGTTATTGTTATTTATATACCTGTGAAAGTGCTCTGAGCTATTTAATAGAATTCTTACTGATGACATTTCTGAGAATTTCTTGGGAGAGGAAAAAGAACAAAACCAACCTTTGAGAAAAATTGTTTTTTGTGAGCTTGTAAACAATCTGGAAAAATTTTTCCTTTACTGACTTTTTAAGAAATCCTGTAGATTCATTTTCTATTTATTTTATGCAATAAATATAATCATTCTTTCAAATAATTTAACATTCAGTAACAAATCATTTTTCAGTAATGAAGTTAATAACATATTAGCATCTATAACAAATTAAAACATTAAATATCAAGTGATTTATTAATTTAAGATCTAAATATTTAATAATTCAAGTTTTATTTATTATTATTTATACATATATTTTAAGGAAACTTCCAGAGGTTTAAACTTAGGTATAAGGAACATAAATGTTTTTATAAGCTTTCAGAAATAATTATTTGCAGAAATGCCTATTCATCCATCTTGCATCAAGTATTGTTTGCTGTACCTTGCAGAGTGGAGAGGAGATAAAGCCTGCCAATTTGTTTTTTTTGTTGTGCTGGATGTAAAGATGTAGAGGGAGGAGAGGAAAGAAGCAACAAGGGTATTATATTTGTGAAAAGCATTCTACAAAGGGAGGCATTGTAGTGTGAAAATAGAAAAATATTCTCTTTTAATTTAAAAAATCAGGAAAGATGCATTGTATTGCATTGTAAACAGAAAAAGTAGAGTGGATTTTTGCACACATAGTGCATGTGATTTCTTTGCAAAAATACTGGCGCAACTAGTTTTCTGTTTTCCATGTGATCTTGTGAATAGTGTAATTATTTTTGCTTTGTTTCACTAATTGCTTTGAGTTGCAGAACATATTTTTGACTTCTTGGATGATGAGATTTTATATAGGTTTGTTTTTAAGTGTACTTCAGGGAGCCATCAAATATAGAAACATAATGCAAATGTTGGTCACTAACAACGAGATAGGTCTTCAAAAATACAAAGAAAAACAATCTTGTGCATATCCATGCTACTATCCATACCAAAGCTGAGGAATATTTCCACTATACTCTTTAATACAGTTTCTTTATTTGTATGGTTTCTAAAAGTGTAAGCTTATATTATTTCTAATTAAAAGGCTTTGTAAAAGGGAGCATTACGGTTTTGCAAGACTTCTGAGGTATTTTGACTGCATGGGAATGCAGCTGTCATCACCTAGAGCAGAGGTGAATTCTAGCATGGATATATATAGTACAGTTAGATTAGGCTAGATCCAGTGCATGAAACAGATCATTGGAAAAAATAGCTCTTCTGTAGAAGGACTGTCTTTTTCTTTCTTTTCTTTCTTTTCTTTCTTTTCTTTCTTTTCTTTCTTTTCTTTCTTTTCTTTCTTTTCTTTCTTTTCTTTCTTTTCTTTCTTTTC
>NW_020450994.1:377814-529513 GCF_003343035.1 Apteryx rowi | reverse complement strand
TTTCTTTCTTTTCTTTCTTTTCTTTCTTTTCTTTCTTTTCTTTCTTTTCTTTCTTTTCTTTCTTTTCTTTCTTTTCTTTCTTTTCTTTCTTTTCTAAACTGCTCACCCATGTAGTTACACAGTAAAATGACAGTCATCTAAGGATGGGAGGAAGTAGGTATCTTGTTATTATTTTTATTCCAATGTTTTAAAGTACAGTCTTTTCATTATGTACATGCGGTGTACTGCATTTCAGCTAAACTTATATATCCCATCTGTACCTCTTCAATCTAATCATCTTGGGTTGATGATGACTGTATTCCTGTGCAGCTGAAAAGTCTCAGAAAAGATTTCCCAAGCTGGAGAGTGTTTCCAGAAACCTGATTAATTTCCCGGTTGCCTTGCTCATGCAGTGTAATAGAAGTTAACTGTTCCCAATGAAACTTCAGGGATAATTTTTTTTTTTTTCTCCTGACAATTTTGACTTATAGGTGAGTATGAGAAAGAATGCATAATCAGAGATATTCTGAGCAGTGTGCTTTCTGACTTCTCGTATCACAGCTGCTTCAGCTTATAGTAGCTGTAGAATAGAATGCTTGAATCTGTTAACTGAATGCGTGATTAACCTGGAGATGCTCAGTGTTTCTGTATGTTAGAAATCCTAAATGAAATGCATGGAGATGAAAATTTGCATTTAAATGATAAAAGGGATAATTTTTGTGGAAACATGTAAGTGGTTGCATTCTGCTTCACTCCTAAGTCGTTTGTCGTAGTGATGTAATTGGTAATTTAATAATAATTATTTAATAATAATTGGTAACTGAAGTTTAATTCATTCTTAGGCCTAGTATAAAGCAGTAGTACATTTAAACATTTGATTCAAGGAAGTAAAATGACAAATGTTGAATCTGTTATTAAATCTATAAATTAGATTTGGGAGAGATGCACTGGATTAGCATATCTGATGATCCTTCGTGTCCTTTAGAAGAATAGGTTTTTTAGATCTTATCTGAAAGATAGCACTTTCTGCAAGTGAATGACTCTGAAACAAAACAGGGCAACTAGATTAAGGAGGAGTCAGTTGCTTTGTGAATGGTCAACATCATTTCTACAGTTTCTTGGTTTTCCTGGAAGTACTTTCTTCAAGCTGTTGGCTATATCATGGCATTGTACAAGTCTGACCTACAGTGAGATACCAGCATGAGGAGCAGGTTGAGCCTCACTTTCAAGGAGATAGTGACTAGAAATCAGTTTGTGATAAAATAAGGAATATCTAAATGAGCCTCTCCTGTGTGAAACTGAAAAAAGAAAACTCAAAGGAAGCCCATAGTTTTTCAGATAAGGAACCTTAATTTTAGCAAAACAAATCGTCCATCTCATATGTCCAGAAAAAATTCCATTCTTAACTGGTGTTTTTTTCGAAACATATATTTTCAGCATCCAGTTGAAAAAGTAATATCTCATGCTGAATTCCATTTTCCGTACAGCTTTTTGTGTGGGAACTGTTCAACAGTTTACATAAGTTTTAAAAGTCTTAGTAACGCAGTGTATATACTAAAGCTTAAAAAAAGTACAGTGGTAGACTGATATATCTTTGAGAAAAGGTTTTTTGGTGGTACTTTTATGTGTCTACATTAAATCATTGTGACTGTCAGTATTTTTTTGTCCATACAGAACAGATGCATACTGAGCATCATCCTTATATGCAAATTATTCTAATTTTCAGACGTGAATATCTGGAATTTTTAATACAAGTTTAGGCACCTGAAAGTAATTGGCCTGACTTTTTCCCAGTTCAGCAGTGCTACCCTATAGCCATGACATCCTGTCAATTCTGAGAGAAGCTTTTTGTTACGAAGATAATATTTATAGGAAGAGAAACAGAACTTTATTCTTCAGGACTCTGGACTGTTTGGACAAATTGTGAATAGATTAAAAACACCTCTGTTTAACCTGAAAAGCGACCTTTGTGTTGCCACTTCTAATATCTTTCCAAAGGTATCTAGTTCGAGATAGGGGGTCTGCACAAATCATATCTAGACAAATGAATCCAACTATGACAGACAGATGGATTGCAGAAAAAAACCCTTTTTGTATTCTTTATCTGGAGAGAATGCTAAAATGCAGGTTTTGTCTGTCTGAGTTCTTCTAGTGTTTGGAAACATTGAGTCATTTCATAGTAAATAAGACCTTTGTGTGAGAAGTTAATGATTTCATTGGAACAACTGGGGGGAAAAAAGTCTGTCTTTAAATTTTTATTTGTTCTGAAAGAAGAATGGTAAATTTGAACCATTTTAGATACAAAAGCTTTTATTAAAAGATTCTGGATTCATCTAGAGTTTGTAGCATCCACAATGGCGACCATAAGTGCATTTATTTAGCAAGCACCTGTCTCCATATAAGGAAAAGTCAAGAAAACACATCGCTCATCTTCATTTTTGTTATTAGGAGGGACATGTCTGGTTCCACACAAACACTTTCCATGGGATACTTTGCTTTTTCCAGCTTTCAAAAAATAAAATTGACTGTAGCTTTTCTCTACTGAAAGAGAATTCATAGATTTTCTTTTTTTAATAACTTGTTTGCAGAAACTTTGCTGCAGAGGCTTATAGCTCATATGGATTTAAAAGATCTAGTATAACATGCTCAGTGCTTCTTCTGATCTCTGACCTTATTTGCTGGGGTGCAGTTCCTTATGGTACTAAATAATATGTTTCTGGAGCTGATAAGCAGAACTTACTAAAATTCTTCAATTTCTGTAATTCTAGAAAAACTGAAAATAAATTTCAACTGCATAGATTTCTTCTGTTTGGAAGAGTCTACACCTGGTAAAAAATGAAAATGCTTTCATGTCAGAGTTTTGTTGAGGTACTGAAGGTAGATGGGCTTTTTGCTGCTTCAGAATTGACATAAAGGTTCTGGCAAATTACCTCGGTGCTAGATAGAATGTGAATTAGTATCTGTCTTACACAATAGGATTTAATTAGAATAAAATAAATCACTGAATTGCCAGTAAGTCTAGATGTTCTTGGTGGAGCATAACCTTTTGTTCCTTGAGGACTTTCTGATTCATCTTTTCAAATCCCTTTCCAGGCATTTTCTAGAACATGTCACTTTATTTTCTTGTGCTGAAAACTGTCTACCTTGTGGTGAAAGGGTTTCTGAATCTGATGATCGTTCATCTTATGTATGTGGGATGATCCAGGTTTTTGTTCCAAAGGTTAAAACCATCCTCTGGTTAGAGTCTAGGATTTACCATGCTCTGCCTAGCTTCAAGTGCCTAGTGGAGGTTAAATTATATACTGTGGGTTAAAACATAAGCATGAATTCCTTATGAGTTTTGTCTTCTCATGAAAACTTTTTCAGTTGTTTTAACATTTCCAGGTTAGGTTTAATTTTTGGTAATAGTAAAACTGTTCCTGCTCTTATTTCTTACTTTTATATTGCTTTTTTCGTAACTTTTCAACACTCCTGTGTAGAAGGCGTAATTCTGGAGAGTTAGTCTATTTACTTGATGAACAAATTAGTTTAGAATTGTCTAGCTAATTTTGTATTGATATTTCAAATCATTGCAGGTAGATAATATTTTCATGAATGTGAAAAGAGAAGAGATTTTTGTGAGGGCAAATGGGAGGAGGGATGGTCTATGAGATACTTCCTGTTACTATAATTTCTACAATAGGATGATTCAAACACTGCTATAATAGAATTATTTAAATAGAGATTTAAAATACTACTTTTTCTAAGTATTCCACTTTAATAAACTTATACCTTTGATTTGAGGATAACAAATGAAAGTAATGGTCATTAAACATTCTTCCTCCAACTTCTCGGTGTAGCCTTAAGGAACTGACTTTCTATATACAGATATGTTTTTTCAGTAAAATTTTGAACTTTTTACATTAAAATAGTCTCTTTTTCATTTGTGAATTTTTTAATCAACTTTCTCCTCCTGCCTCCGAAGGCAGATTTAACAGCGTACATACACACATGAAATGCTTTGGATAAACTAGTGCAAAATTTTAAACTGATGGAAATTAAATGTCATTTCTAAAGTATTATTTGTATGTCTGAGACAAGTCTAGAGTATGATTTTCTTCAAAGAAATAAAGCATATCTGAATACAGCAATGAGATGGTTAGAAAGCAGAGTGTAACTTCTCTGCTCTCTTCAGTGATGTATTCAGATGATGTAATTTCCACTTCTCACTACCCCTTTTAAAGTATTCAGACATTGAGAAGGAAACTCAAAAACAAAACACAGCTGGCATACAGAAGGAACAATTTAACATACTGAATTCATTTTTGTGATTTTAGTAGTATTTTGGTGACATCTGAAGAACTGTAGGAAAAAGAATAAAAAGCCTGAATGATTTTTTTTTTTTCCTCCCCCCCCAGACACCCCCAACTTTAGATTAAATAGAGACAGGACTGCAATTTTGAGATCACCTGTGGAAAAAATGGCCCACTGAAAAGCATTTTCCCTGCCCCCCCCCCCCCCTTCCTCTGTAGGTTTCTGCTTTGGGTTTGGATCCTTCAGGTGCCCGTTTGGTAACTGGTGGCTATGACTATGATGTTAAATTTTGGGATTTTGCTGGGATGGATGCCTCTCTCCAAGCTTTTCGGTCGCTCCAGCCTTGTGAATGGTATGCATTAAGACTGTCTTTCTGACCTAAGACAATGCCTATGTTTGTTTACTGATAGAACGCACCAAAAACTTGAAGATAGCTTGTTTGAAAGGCTCTTATAGACCATTATACTTCTTGTGGTAACTGGAATGTGAACCTAAGAAGTTCATGTCTTTTCATGCTTTTTCCAAAAAGACTAGAAAGCTACAGGTGAATTTGCAAATGGAATTTTTTAATAGCATATTAACTAACTTATCTAACTTAGCACAGATGCAGGTTGATGTTCATAACTGTAATCACTGTTAATAGAATACACTTTCCATTTGTATTCCATTTATATAAAATTAACAAAGAGAAGAAAGTTAAACTAGTTGACCCCTTTGTGGAGAGCCTATAGAAGGAACAAAATTTCTGTAGCATGTGCCAGTATTTCTGAGACAGAGAATCAATTTTTTATGAGATCCTCTGTTTCTAGAAGTGCTTGTCCCTTGCACTGCATTGACAATTGACACTTGCTACGTAGCAGGCAAAAAAACCCCAGATGTATTATCTTAAAAACAAACACACAAACAAAAACGATGTGTGTGTGTGTGTTAATTTAAATATATTTAAATTAAAAAATATTGGAAGCTGGTTTAGAGAGTGATTTCTCTGCTGTTCACTGGTAATCTAGCACACTTGGTTGAATTACTTATTCCAGAGACCTGGAATATGAAATGCCTTCAAAAAGCTGTCTTGTGCAAAGCTAACTTAGATAAGCATGCTCATAAATTAATAGCAAAATTGTTCTAAAAACATACTTTCTGATGGCCAACTAAATGGAGCATGTTGTAAGATGCCTTGGTATGCTTGAAAGGGATTGAAGCTCTAACTATGTGTAGTAAGTCATTAGAATATCTAGTTTTTAATTTTTGTCATAAAAAGCTACAGCTGAATTTTGCACAGGTTGGAAAGTTACAATGAGAGTGACTACTTATAGTTTTGTATAGACTCCAGATAATGACAAACTCCAGAAAAGTTGAAGCTGTTTAGCCTGAAAAGGAACAGAATGAAAAAATTCTACTGATGTTCAAAACTATGAAGATTTAGGAAAATAAAAAGTATGCTGTGATTCATTATGGAGATCTGATCTCCTTGACAGACGTAACTTGTTATATTAAACTAAAGAATGGCACATTTACTTTAAAAACATAACTTAGTAAACATTCAGCTTTCAGGATAGTCAGACTCTCTGACTAGAATAATTTTCTAAGCAATTATTGGAGGCAACCATGAAGGTTATGGGAGCTTATATTTCAGAACAGAAGCTATTCATTTTAGGAAACCCCTATTCTCTTTGGACTATACTGCTGCATTACAGATTACGTAGCATTATATTATATGTTACATTATATAACACACAAAGTATCTCATATTTCTCATTTATTCTGTGCAACATATGTAATAAATGCCATTTTTGTCTTGTTTCCTGGATAAACAGTCTTGTTTCAAAGCAGAGATGCTGTAATTTGACTAAGCTGCAATGCATATTAATTCTAGCATATATGTATGATGGTTTAGTTTTTATTAAATTGGAATTCACAGGTGGCTACTAATTTTCCAGAGCGGATTTGACATTTTTTGACATTAGGATTCTTTCAGTTTCCTAGTTATGATATCTATTAATGGGCAGAGGGGAATCTCATGAAGTTCAACAAAGGGAAGGGCAACATCCTATACCTAGAGAGGAATAACCTCATGCACCAGTACAAGTTGGGGGCTGACCTGCTGGAAAGCAGCTCTGTGGAGAAGGACCTGGGAGTGCTGGTGGACAACAAGTTGACCATGAGGCAGCAATGTGGCCTTGTGGCCAAGAAGGCCAATGGTATCCTGGGCTGCATTAGGAGGAGCACTGCCAGCAGGTTGAGGGCACATCCCTCTACTCAGCCCTGGTGAGGTCACATCTGGATTACTGTGTCCAGTTCTGGACTCCCCAGTGTAAGAGAGATACAGACCTACTAGTGTGAATCCAGCAAAGTGCTAAGATGATTATTAAGGGACTGGAGCATCTCTCATACTACTTAGTAATAATAGTATAAGACCTAAATGTACTATTAGTATAAAGACAGCAAGTACAGCATATGTTAATGTCCCATTTCAAGGAAAACAGCCTGCAGACATATTTGTAACTTCCTTTTGGCACAAAAATGATGGTAAATATTGTGAGTTCAAAGCTCTTGTTATCTCAGACACTTCATTTAACGGCATGAGTTTTTCCACGATACTTTTTGGTGAAATGTTCATTCTTTTGGTTTGAGTATGTTGAAATCTAAATGAAATACATAAATCTAAAATAATACTAAAAATAACTGTTTAAAGGTATTTCACTTATATTGCAATTCTCATGTCCTAATTTTTTGCTTTTTTAAAATATATCAGTTAAATACCTCTTCTGTATCATTTTGTAAATGTAAAGAGAACTGTAGCTCTGCCTGTTTAAAAAGAGACAATCTCAAGAAAAGGTTCTGTCATACTAACATTGAAGCATGTGGTGAACACTATGAGGAATATTATATAACCTGTGCCCATGTATATATTTTTTTATTCTGGGGACTGCTAGCATTCACAGACCTTACTTTCAAAGAATTCTGAGGAGTTCTGGTTTGGAACCTTTAGACTTTAGCGGAAATCCATCTCTGGAGCCATAAATATAATTTCACTTTAAAGATAAAATCCCTGAGAAAAATTCCATATTGTCCAGGATCCATTTCGTAGCATAATATCAAATTACCCTGTTAATTTCTCCTTGGATTTGGAATGTTAAAAAAAGAAAAAAAGACAATAAAACTAGTACCTTCAAACCAGATCTTTGTGTTAAAGGCAAAGGCAAGCCTAAAGCAAACTTGTGTTACATGTAGAAAAATTATATGTGTGTCCAAATTTTGCCATTGTATGTAGCTCTGTTCTTCAGGTCCTGGCAGAAAGTAATATATGTTGCAGGTTTGGCAGCTTTAAGCCTAAATGTCCTGGATTAATGCTATTAAAAGTGAACTTTTTTTGCAAGTTTCCCAAGACTTTTGCTTTAACATTAATAAGAACCAAAAATGTTTTCTTTAAGAACTGCCTCCACAGAACCTCACTCTTGGTCATACTCCAATAAACATCTGAAAAGCAGTAACTTCTGGGGCCATACAAATACCCTGATTATGGAACCAATTTCTGGATGTCATTTTAAAAGCTGTATTGCACAGTTACCCTTTTTTTTTTCTTTAGCTAAAGGTTGTGGATAGAGATATATATATATATATATATATATATATATATATATTTTTTTTTTCCCTCTTAGACTAATTTTTTCACCTGACTGATTTGAGTAACTGTTCAATTCATGTTCCCGTTTTGCTAGGTGCTGTAAAATCAGGTGCTGTTCCCTGTTAGAAGAAAGTTACATATAAATATAAACTGAAGACAAAGTGTGTTCAGGCAGACTGATGTGAAATTACAAAAAAGCAACGAGACAGTATTGGTCAGATGATGAGCAGTACCATGTTAACAACATTGTACTCTATAGTTTTAATTTATTTATTTTAGTGTCTAGGAGACAATTTTGTTAGAAGATTGTCTGAGCCTTTACGTCTTGTGGATTCTCTCAGAAATAAGTTTGTTTTTTCCCATGGCAGGCTATTTGACTGTTTATAATGGCTTAATTTTCTTCATGCATGAGGCATGCATCAAGCAAAAATAATCTTTAGTGCCGTTTTTAAATCTCTTATTTTTGCTCGTTAAACCTCAAAAATTAAAAGAACAAAACATGTATCTGTACTTCAGAGATATGTTGGGTATTTTCTTTCGACAGTTTCAGCATTGCAGTGGGAGAAATACAACTAGCTTAAGTATTTTATTCTACTCGGATATGGCTCAGGAATATTTTGAACTATGTATGGATCATGTGGAATGGAAAGAGTGCTTGGAGATAGAACTGTGCTGAAGATTTTTAATTTCTATGATCTGTTTGTTGCTCTAAAGTTGAATTCGATGGATTCTTTAGTCTAAGTTTGGTTGTCTGCAGAGATTATTCTGGAATTCAGATACTGTTCCCTGTCTCTTGCAGGTTTCTTTTTATCTTTTTCAATATTTCCTTTGAGCTTAATGCTGTTGGCCTTCATTCCCCTCTCCTGTGCAAGTATCCATTTTTGCTCTTGAGGCGTAGGATGATGCTGTTTCAGACATTGCCTTTGATCTAGTTTGGAAATTCCCAGATTCAAAAGTCTCCTTTCTACTAAAACTTAAGCCAATTTCGCTGCCAGTTCACATTACATAATAGGGTGCTTGAAGCAATTTTTGGCTTTTGAATCATAATGCAATCAGTTTTGCCAGAAATTGTTTGAATGAGAAACTTATGCTTAGTTTACATTACTATGGTCAATGCCGAACTTTTAAAATATATATTACAGTGTTTAATGTGTTCTGTGCAGTAATTCACAGATTGAGGAGAGATTTAACAGATAATAGCTACTACCGAGTCAATCATAAAGTCACTACCCCATAAACCATAAAATGTTAAATGATTAAGTTACAAGTTGCACGTTCAAAGTTTTGTTGATCATCTGAGTGTTAATTTTACTGATATAAAATTTTATGTTAAAAAGTTTCCTTAAAGTTGTTAGGATTTGAATGTGCATCATTATGTTTGATGCCATAGGAATCTGTATCTAGCTGACAGATGCACAGCGTGCTGATCCTTAATTGGGGGTGAATTAGCTGTGCAGTTGAAACATTAATATGAAGTAATGTTATTGTTCACTTTCTATTAATGTGTCAAAATATGACACAGTATATGTCTGGTAGGTGTGGAGTGTATACATTCCCTTGTCTTCTCTGCCACCCTTGTCATGGGGTGTAGTGTGGTAGGGTGACAAAGGGATACCCGCTTCAGATACAGCATCTACAGTGAGCTGTTTACGTAACGCAGAATGCTGAGAGATGTTGAAGCTCTCCTTAAGACTAAAAATGGATCTCTTATTCATCAGCTATCTCCCTACTTCTAGTTAATCCTTTTTGTCATCTTGGTATTACTCCATGATTTCTGTCCCAAACTTTCCTGATCAATTGACTACAGTTAGTATACAATAGTTTTTATTGACCTTAACATTAATCTTTTAACTGAAAATGCTTTTGAAAATACTATACTACAATATGGAAGCCACTGGCCTACATGGCAACAGTTTGCCTTCTTTTAGAAATCGAACAGTTTGTTATGTTCTTTACATTTTATCTGGGATCGCACAGGGTTGACACTTCAGATGTTACGAACCTTAAGAAGAAATAAATAATCTTTTTTTGATATTTAAAGCTAATCTCTAGTTGATAAAATATAAAACTAATGCTAGAAACTTAAGTAATTTGAACCATTATTTCTTAAGGCCTGTGTTGCTTGCTTTGCGTTGATTTTAGCAGTAGACGTAATGTAGTATTATTTTCTCTTAAGAAAGTTGCTATTTAATACTCTATCTGCTTTGCTGTTGTTATTGTGATAGTGAATCACAGACAGTAGCTAGCACTATGTAGCAATGTTTCCAGATTTTATCAAAACAAACAATACGTAGATTTTGTACACTTGAAGAATTTTGCTTTTGACATGGAAACAGAATGACAGTTAAAAATATTTAAGAAATTTCCCATTTAGATGTAAGGCTTTGAAAAGAATGGTCACAAGAAAGCTCATAAAGGTTTCATTGCTCTATTGTCTTTCTGGGTGACAGGCAGGAAACAGTTTTCTTCACCTGGAGTACAATCTAGCCTTTGACTTCTCTACTTCTTGAGAAAGTCCACACTGAGCACAAAAATTTGCTCTTTGACAGTCATATGTTAATACAGACAATTGAATTAAAGTTTGTATTTGTTTTTGTGATCCTTTTGTTATTATTGAGGTCTTTTTCTTGATCCTTCTTCTGAATTGAAAAGTCAGTACTTCTGGTGAAATTTTCATGAACACATACAGAGCATTCTTCTGAGCATGACAAACTCTCTGTTTAATTGAACAGGTGACCTTCCAATTTTTTTTTCCTGTAATGTCTAATCTTTTAGATTTATTAAGAACAAACTCTGCTGATCCAATCTGATCTCATGATAGCTCTTGTGGATGTGCAAAAGAATTAAAAATTTGCTATACTTTGTCTTTTCTAAAGTTCTTGATACTATCTTACGTGCCTTTCATGTTGGCAAAGTAGGAGAAAATGGACTTTGTATAAGATAGTAGTCCTACAGGTCGAAAGGCCTTATTTGGGAATGCTTACTGGTATTTCATTGTGTGACTAAAGAGACATAGAAGTCCTACAAGTCTCTGTCCTGTTTTCAGTGCTAATCACTAATATTTTCATTCATGACTTGAATCATCAAATAGAGAGAACCTTTATTCAACTGGCAGATATTAACAAGTTGGGAAGGGCTGCAAACATTTTGGAAGCTACTATAAATGCAGATGCTGCTTTTGAGAAGATGAAGAAGAATTTTCAGCCCTGAAGAGCTGAATCTATAACACACTTCACTTGGATTTCATTTGCTCTAAGGGTCGTCTTATGTACATATGTTGTGTACATAAGAAAGCCCTTACAGCAAATGAGCAATCATCTAACACACAGAAAGACTGGGCAAATTGTTATCTACTTCCTGTTTTGGGAGTTGATGGTACGTTTAGCTTCATGCATTTGATGAAACTGTAGCCCTGAACATAGAAAAAGATGGAAGAATGCTGACAGATGACTAATTTTCTGTTGTACAATTGAGTTTTATTTAGCACTACAACATCTTTTTATAGTAACTTATAGATTACTATAAATATAGAGGTTGCTTTTGAGAAGACAAAAAAGAATTTTCAGTGCTGAAGAGCTGAATCTGTGACACATTCTTCACTTGAAATTACAAGAGCATTCTTAAATATGTTTGCCAGAAATGACATTTTAGATGCTAACTTTGTAAATATTATTGCTTGATATGCTCTAGTTGAAGGAAGTGGTGTGACACACACACACACTCACTAATAAAAAGTTTTAATCCATTAATATCCGACTTTTTTTTCTTATTTATGGCATAGGAATGTGTATGGGTCTATTTCTACTGTACATTTTCTTACTGTTGACATTTTTGTTTTAATACTGCCTTACAGGAACTGAATTTAACTGAAACATACTCTCTTTTTCTCTCTTTTCTCCCCCCCCCCCCAGTCACCAAATCAAATCCTTACAGTACAGCAGCACAGGAGATGTTATTCTTGTCGTCTCTGGTAACTCGCAGGCAAAAGTTCTTGACAGAGATGGTTTCCCTGTAATGGAATGCATAAAAGGAGACCAGTACATTGTGGATATGACAAACACTAAGGTAAAGTAAGAAATGAATACAGGAAGACAAACGATATAATGTAGTTTTGCTGTAGAAGTTCAATGAGGAAGAGTGCAAAGCCCTGCCCCTCCGATGGAATAACCCTGTGTATTGGTACATGCTGGGAACTGACTGGCTTAGAAAGGACCTCAAGTTGCAATGGATGCTGGTTTGAATGTGAACTAACAGTGTGCTTTCATTGCATGTGAGACAAAGTGTAAACCAGGCTACATCAGGAGGCACGTGGTCAGCAGATCAAAGGCAGTTATTATCTCCCTTTATTCAGTGCTGCTTGTGTCGAGTCTGGAATATGGTGTCTAGTTTTGGCCGTCTGTTTCAGGGTGGATGTGGAGAAACTGGAAAGGGTCCGGTAGAGGCCGTCCAAGGTATTCCAGCGTCTAGAGTCTGCGTACTGAGAAGAGAAGTTGAGCAATTTGTGCACTTTTAGTCTGGTGAAGAGGTGGGTGGGGATCTAATAATAGCCTACAGCTACTGGAGAAGAGTTAAAAAGGTGATGGAGCGAAACACTTTTTCACAGTGGCAGACAGTATAAGCAGAGGTTGCAGCCACAAGCTGTGGCTTCAAAGCCTCAGACTGGACATTACTAGAATATTTTCAATAGGAAGATAGTGCAGCACAGGAACAGGTTACCCAGGGAGGGTGTGGGATCTCCACCCTTGGGAGGTTTTCAAGACTCAACTAGACAAAGCCGTGGCTGGCCGGATCTAGTGTTGGCTATTGTCTTGCTTTGAGCAGGAGTTTGTACTTGGTGACTTCCAGAGATCTTTTCCAACTAACTTTTCTGTGATTCTATGACAAAATTCATCTCTTTAAAGGTGTATATAGTAAAAATTGCCAGCTTTACCCTTACCCCTCTCCAACCAACCAAAACAAAAATTAGGAACTGTTGATCTGATCTAGTCTCTTGCTTTGTTTTACCCTCACCTTTAGGAGTTGTCCATCCCTTGCAGATGCAGTTTGCCCCTATTGAGGCAGGGATGGGAGGCTGTTTTTTACTGTTACTTCCATGCTGTGAGTGTACAAGACTAATAAGCAACAGTGAGCACTTTTTTATTAGTGGTTAAAAATGCAAATGGAGAACTCATAATTTGACCCATAATTTTGAAAAATTTAAAAGCTGTTCATTGGGTTTTGATCACTTTGCCATCTTATTTCCAGAAACTATGAGAGAAGGATGGTGTTTACATTTATGGTTTAAATCAGGTCAGTTTTATAAATAGCTTAATAGCCTAAAAAGTAGTGATAAAATCTACTGTTCAAATGGTTGATAAAGTTGATTTATGTATTGCTTGTAAAGCATATTGCCAAATAACTAGTCTAAATACTATTCTGCCTGAAGCAAAAGTTCTTGTCAGATCACTATTTCTTTTGGCTAGTAATATATGTATATAAAACCATCAAATGGTAACATCTGCTTTAGTTCTTGTTTATTTAAAAAATAGTACAGATTTTCTTTCTCTTGTAAACTTTTGGAATTTCAGTGTATTGTGGTCCAACAGTCAAAATGGTGGTAAAAAAAAAAAAAAAAAAAAAAAAAAAATTATGGCCCCATTAACCTTTCAGTATTTGTCTCCCTGTATCTGTGCTTAAAGCAAAATAAAATAATTCAGGTGTTGCAGGTATAGTTTCCAAATTTCTGTTTGAATGTAGTTAATGAACATATGCCTGTACTTCAAAGATGTAAAGCCAAGTGGACAAAGGCATTTTATCTTCTAAGTCGTCATAATAGCAATCTCTTACATTTGGATAAAATCTTTACCTTCTGATATTTCCATCCTAAAGGAATAGAGCTGGCAACTCAATTTACAACTTTTTTAATTTTTTTTTTACAACTTTTTAATTTTTTATGAAAAACTTTCCTTAAGGTAAATCCATCTTGGCTCTAGAATTCTGTTTCCTCAGTTTGCACTAAGAAGGCTAATGTAGTTTAGTTTAGCATTGAATGTTTGTACTGTATCATTCTTGATAAAGGATTTTTGTGTAGCTCAAAACAGCTCACACGGCATCATGCTGACATGTATCATTTCATCCTTTCTCTGAATTACAGTTCTCCTTAGAGGAAAAAAGTGGTTTTCTGTGTGGCAGTATGATGCCATGCCATCTTCTGAAAGGAAAAGTATAAATGAGAGAAGAATATCTGGGTTTCTATAATTCCAAAATGAAAATAAGCAAGGATGGAAGGAATTAAGATATATAAAATCTGTCAAGTCATTTTGATTTCAGTCAGTCAGTCCTGTGGTCAGAAGGGTTTGATTCGGCCCCTCAGCTTTTACCACGGTTCCATTTTATGGATTTGGAGTAATATTTATAAAAACTTTTAAGATTCTCAAAGGAGAAGCACTGAGTAAGAGAAGCCTTTCTCATCTTTTTAAGTGTTTTTGTATATATTTTTATAACATTATCAATATTTCAAACAGATTTGATTTACATCTTCCATTCCTGAAGTTACTTGATTCTATTCGCTCTTATTTATTCAAAGGGCTGTTAATTGAAGATCTCTGTTTACTCATGCAATGATTGACCAAGAGGCATGTTTTGATAGCTAATAACAATATTTCATTTCATAAAATATGGTCCTAAAAATAGGTACTTTAAACTTCTCTTTTCTTAGTAGAGTTTGATTAGCATCTCTGTGTTTATTTTCTTAGGGTCATACAGCAATGCTCAATTCAGGCTGTTGGCATCCTAAAGTAAAGGAGGAATTTTTGACATGTTCCAATGATGGGTGAGTATCGGGGCCTGTCTTTGTCAGGGCTTTTTAAGAGGCTTGTTTGGCTTTTGCATTTTACTATTGTGCTCTAATTTGCTCTAAAAGTCATCCTTTTAAATGTGATTGAGTGCTCAAGGCAATGTTAGATGAGATCTGGAAACCAAAATTTTACTTGTTTAGCTTCTAAATAATTAATATATTTTGTCTGAATTTTTTTTAGTTTTGTAATTTAAACTTCCTTTTGATGATGACATTTCATGAGAAAGAGTTGGTTAAGTATGTTGAATTACAAAATTTCTTGCACAAAACTTAATACCCCATTTAACTTTATCTCCTGGTATATCTCTATATTAGAATGATTTTCATGTAGAGACTAGAATGTAAATGGATTCACTGGGAAGGTAGGGTATTTCAGTTGGAAGTTGCAAGTTTTAAAGTTAACTGTGATAATTAATATTGGTTGATATTATTTGACAAGTGTCAAAGAGACTGCTGGAAATGAGTTTGTGGCTTCAGTCTTGATCTTTGTGGTGCGAATCAAATCGCAAAATGTCATTGTGGCAATTGCATTAATTGCTAACCTTATTGCAGCTGTCAGTGGCAAAGCAAGAATGAGTTTTGGACTGATGTTTCAAATGCACAGTCCCCTTTGCTCCAGACTGACAACGCAGAGTTGGAAGAGTGAATTGCTCCTTCCTTTATCTGTAGTCTCTTCAATAGTAAACAGAAAACTCTAATTGCTTTAAATGACATTTTTTCCAAAGTGATTGTCTTACCAATCTAACACCCAGATATATTTGTACGCAAATATAAAAAAAGGATTCTAATAGGAAAGTTCACAGTTGCTGATAAGACTGTGCCAGAAGAACAAAACTTAAATACTACGTTGTGCTTTATGGAGTATTTTAATCTTAAAAACACATGAAAACAAAGCCGACTTCATCCTTTTTTCAGCTTGTAGCCACAAAAGTTTTACTTCCTTAATAGAAATATTTATAAAGTGTTAGAATAGTTGTTTTAAAATGTTTGTTGCTCATTTAAATGTAAAGAGGGACTATTTTCCTACTTCTTTACAAGCTTGAATAGTTTGTAGATAGTGAAAAATAAATCAATGTTATAAATTTTCACAATTGTCTAATTTTGTCCCATGTAAACAAATGTCTATCCAACCAAATATGCATCCTGTACATCTCTGATGCCTAAATTGCTGTGAATTGAAATGGTCTGGTCAAGTAAGTAAAGTCCAGATAAACACTGCTGTAAATGGATGTGTAATTGCATTTTCAGGGACACTAAAAGGCTGACACAAAAGGAAAAATATTTTAAATCCATTTCATTTTGTTTCATGCTGGTGACAGGTTTTTCCAGGATTGGGGCGCATCAGGTGAGAAGTAAAAATTTGGATTGCTTAATTTGCAACACAGGACTCGAATGTTGAAGACAGTATTCCATCTGTGGAGGAATTCTTTTTAATAATACCATAAGCAATTAAGTCTTAAATGTTTAATCAGTAATTAATTTAAGACTGGAGCTATATTTTAAAGGAGTGGTAGTCTGAGTAGGGACTGATTCTGCCAATGTATCATGAGCTTGAAAAACTTAAGTATATTAATTTGAAGAGATAAATACAAGCATTGTTTTCATGAATTACGTTGTGTGAAGGTTTGTTAGTGAATAGCACCCCCTCAAAATGTACATTCATTACTAATGGCAGTGGTTATTGATATTAGTACTGGGTGAATTTCTGGCTTCTTTTTGGTGGTAGGTTTTGCCATTGCTTTTGTAATGTTGAAGAATGCACAAGTGGAAGAGTGGCTTTTAATAAGTGGTGGGTACTGTGTGATGATTTTTGAAAAGTGGAAAAACAGCTGCTCTAAAATTTCTTTATAGTAATTTCAGAGAGGCTAGATGAATCCGTGGTTGGATTCACCTAAACATTTCTTACATTTTTATGGATTTCTTCAGTCTCAATAATTACAGCAGAATATCATGCTATACTGCTGTTGGAAATGCAGTGTGTGGATTCTTATCAAGTTTTCATAATGCTTTTGCAGTGTGTTTATATCTAGAGTTGGTGTGGTTTCCATGCCTATAGGTTAACTGTTGGCAAGGTTTTCTCTTGAGCAAAATGTTGAGACAAAGGCTAATAACGTCTTTCGACAAGAATGTGATTTGGCACGCACGCACTCTCCTCGACGTATTCTCCATGCTTTTTTATCCATCAAGAAGATATATATCCATACAAGCACAAATGAAAAGCTTTTCAGTGTTGCAGAATCAAACACCTGCTCATCTCAAAGCCTTTTTTATCCTGACAATGTGTTGTTTCTCTCATATGCAGTGAAACTGGAAACTTTGCAATAGATTTGTGTTAGTTCTGACCTAAAATTTGTGCTAAGCATCAATATAAGCTAGAATGACTTGAATTGCAGTGACTGCTCTGGAAGTTGCAATAGAGAATGTGGTGCCATCTGCATCTCTAGATACTGAGATTAATTCTCACATAGGAAAAGAAACTGCCACAACTGGCGTGTGGAGGAGGGCGCCTAACATTCAACACCAAAATGGGCTCCGATAGTGGGTCAATTCTGAGTGTACTGATATAAGGCAGTGAAACCACTGTTGCCTGTAGTAGGCATGAAGAGAAGTTGGACATCTTATAGTCTTGTTGGCTTGAGTCTCTGTTGAACATCACATGGAATACTAAAGCAAGGCTGCCAAATCCAGAAATAGTTCTTAAACTGAAACCTCTCCTTTGGCTTGCTCAGTATTTCTGTGTCGGGAGCTTCTGTGTGCTCTAAAGCTGGTGGCCTGAGCCAATGCTTGGTTTCAGAGATGCTTGCAAGGAAGGTTTAAAAGTTTTCAGTTTATCCAAGCTTGGATAAGAAGCTTGTATGAATTGTTACAGCAACTTCCATGAGGGCTGTGTTACTTGAGGACCTGGGTACGCTGAATAGCAATGTCCTCTTCACTCGCTTCACTCTCAGACAAAGAGGAGCACCTGTGAGGTTTTGATGTGTGGTTAATCCCTCATCCTTATATTTTGATCTTGTTTCTAATATTTATACTATCTGTGGTGAAAACAATCATTCGTAAATTGCAAGTTAGAGCTATTTGCAATGTTGTGGAGTATATTTTATACTGTAGCATTTGCACAGTCTGTCTCTTTAATTAAGTGGTTATTGCTTGCATACAGCTTAAAAATAATTTAAGAAAAAAGCTTCATCTTCTGGTTGGTGTGTTGAAACCAGGAGTTTTCATGATGCAGAAACAAGTTAAAAAGCAAACTTTGCAAGTAACTTGTAAAACCAAAGGAAAAGAATAAATAAATATTTAGAAAGAAAAAGAAAAATTTAAAAAGCATTTTAGTATAAACCTGTTATAACTCAAATTCTTACCTGGGGATAGATATGTTACACACTTGACAGTTTCCTTTCAGGTGATTAAGGCTGTAGTAGTAGCCTAACTGAAGCGTAATCCAAATGAAGGCTCTTAGGATTATTGTTATAAAAGAAATGTTTTAGAACATGGTCTGTTTCATGGAGTTTATTCATACAATTCAGATTTGCTTTAGATTTTTTTAAATTAAATCTTAAGAATGGATTTTGACTGTGATGTCTTCTAAGTTGGGTTATTTGTAAATTTATTACAACTTCAGACTGCATATATAGGGGTTACCACCAGGGAGTCTCAGAGTGTTTTGTATGACTGTTCGGGGACACAGTGTTTGAACTGAGAGCAAGACTATGCAAGAAAAAGGCGCTGTTCCTTTCAGCTCTTCTATTAGATAAACAGAAACTGGTCAGCTTACGCACTGGAGTGAGCCAGACCCTAGCCCTGCGAGTTGGAGAACTAAGTCTGAAATCTTCTTTAGTTAAGTTGCTTTAGTTCATGTACGCTTATGTGATTGTTAGTGACTATATGGCTCTCACAGTGGCTCATTTCACTATAACTGTTTTCCTTGAAAATATTCCAGATGATGACTCTCTAAAACATAAAAAACTCTGTTTCTTTTCTTTTTTTTGGGGGGGGGGGGAATATCTTTTTTATAACTTACCTTGTTTTTATACAAATATTTTTCTTTATCCTTGAACTAGAGATGATTAATATTTCTGTTGTGCTTTTGCAGATTGTTCAGAGTTTGTTAGCTTGTTAGTAGCAGAAGGAAATAAGGAATTTGTCAGTTCTATAAGTAATATAGTAATTATCCTTAAGTGTATGGCTGAGTAATACTAACAAATTAATCTAGAAGTTAACTGATTAGCTAAGGAGTTCTTTATCCCAGTGTATGCTTAACTGGGAAAAATCCTGAACATATATTTTCAGAACTGTGTAATAAGTAACTCTCTTCATTGTCTTTCCAGCATTTAAAGTGCTTAGAATAAAATTGTACTGAAAGACACACAGTTATATGTAGAAACTCAGCTATGTTGTTCATGAAACAGTGTAGTAATTCTGTCTTTAAAAGTTTGCATTGTGCAAATAATCATTTCAGTGTTCATTAATTTGGCTGTTGTTAATTCATACCAATTTTTCAATGTTTTTAAATCAAATTAACACCAATATTAAAAAGAGCTGTGTATGTATGCTTTAAACTGTCTTGTCGTGCAGGCTATCGCTAGATCTTTTAATGTCTGGCTGTATGTTACCTAGAACTTTAGGTGCCCCCCAGCTGATCTTGAAAGATTCCGAATGCCCCAAGGCCCTTTTAATTGCACGTGCTCCTTGCCGTTCCAGACAAGGCTCAGATACAACGTGTAATAAATAACGTCTTCGCCTTTTTCCTAACGCCTTTACCACCTTATTCATGCTTGTTTGGAATGCAGACGTAAGGCAACGATCTGTCACTTAATTAATCAGTAGTATGTTGAACAAGTCTACAGAACTGAATTAAAGTTTATAGTAAAAGAAATGCCAATGTTAACACGTTGTCTAAAAGTGAAGGAAAACTTTGAAAATGAGGAAGACTTTAAAAATTATTCTTCTTCTCTGGAAATATCCCTGAACAGAGTGGCTTAAAAAAAAGCCACTGCATTTTAAGACATAACTAACTTCTTGTTTATATCATTCCAAACTATCAGTTGACTTCTATGTTAAAACAAAGGAGGAAGAGGAAACGGATAATACTGTTTTTGTTGTTTGGATGTTTTCTTATCACATGTGATGGGTATTTCTGTATGAATAAGCAAAGAGAGCTCAGTGATATTAAAGGCTCCAGCAACAGGTGTTCTGTGTTCCTATTCTCATATATTTTTTCCTTTTAGAAGTAGAATCGCAGCCAAACTTGAAATTTAGCAGTCCTGAACTTTGTGATTTGTCGTTGCAGCCAGGACTGTGGTTGCTTAACAGCTGGTTTACTGTAGAAAATTCCTCTCACAGGTCTTACCTCCCCCACCCTTTAGTAAGTTAAGTTAATGTTCATAGTCTTTAAAATGTATCTTAGAGAATATTGACTGCCATCCTCAAGTGACCCCCTAAATAAGGTAGTTAGGGATAAATTTTACTTCAGGGTAAATCTATCTCCAGTTAAGTAGATGAAGTTATTTCAGTGAAGTAGCTTCATATTTTCAGAAATAAAGTTTTGTATTTAGGGTACAACTCAATCCTTAGACTTTTGTCAAATACATGTTTCAAATTTGAAACTACTCTGCTCCACAGGACAAGATGTTAAAGTGTTTTTTTTATTTACTTTGGTCAATAAATGTTCTCACAGTATGTTAATGAAAAAGTAAAGGACAGATTTCTGCCCTAGAGAGTTGCAATGTGAATTATGAGCGATGACCATAGAAATGATCAAAAAGGAAAACTGAGAATATTCTTCAAGTTAAAATCCAGATTTTCAGGTTAAAAAATATTAACTGTTTAACAGTGGTAGCTTGGCTGCCTTTTTTTAATGGAACAATTGACAATAAGCTTGATTTAATTTGCAAACAGGATTTGGAGCTTCAAGCATGCAAAATGTAATTTGTGATGGATAAGTGATGTGGTTTTGCATAACTTCCATCTATTGCTGACAAGCATTGCCATTTAGAAGAGTTTTTCTCTACCTTAGGGCATCCGCTATGTCCTACACACTACTTAAGAAATTTAGCCTTTGTGGGTGCTTTTAAAGTTTGATGTAGTTTAGTGAACAGTGTTCTTTCATGATCACTGTCATCCCAACCACCTTCCACCTTTTATATTTTAACCAATTCCATCCTGTTAACCAGGTTTGCATCTGGAATAGCTGCTGTCTCATCTCCCTCCCACCAGCTGCCTTGTTTCCTTTTCTGTGTAGGTGGTAGCTATCGGTATATGACTTCTCCTTCATGACCATTGCTTTCTGACATGTGTTCCTTTTGTTAGGTCCAGAACTGCATAAAGACTTGATAGCTTGACAGAAAAGAGATTTGAGCTAGGTCTGGAATAGTACTGCTGAAGATGGCCAGCAGTCAGTCTCCTCCCTGCAGAGCAGTCAATTGCTCTTCCTTCCATGATGCCATTATAATTCTCTGAACTGGCAAGCTCCCTTCAGCCTAGACAATTCTGTATTTGTTCATTTGATGAGGTCTGTGCCCCATAAGTTTTGGAGCCAAGTCACCTACTGCAATTCACATGCTTGCTCCTTAGAGTTTTCCAAAGTAGTAGATTGTCGCGAGAGAGTCTGATTTGGGGTATCTCCAGCCTGCTTTGGCCTTGCACTTTGAGGGACAGCTCCACTGAGTGTGTAGCTGGGAGTACATAGCTTTCAGTATATAAGTCCCAATGAACTGTATTAAGGCCTGCAGTAGCTAACAACTCCTCCAGTGGTCTCCTCCTCCTCCAGTAGCCTCCTAGTTAACAACTGGGGAAACAATAAACCCACTGTTCTTGAGTGTTGTGAGTATCAGTATTGCTGTGGATATGACAACAGAGGTAAGAGCAGAAGTACTCAAGTAGCTCAGTGTCAGCAGAGCCATATTATCTTGCTGTTATGCAGAATTTTGTATTTCTTCGAATCTGTTATCGACAATTAAAAGTTAAGTTACATGTGCTAACCTTTTCTTGTTAAAAAGCAAACAAGCAAACCACAACAGCGAAGAAAGCTTTTGGATAAATATCATTAGTTTGAACACTTTTGCATCAGTGTTAAATAAAAATTTTATGTTTAATAAATACAGTTAATTCTTGTCAGGCTGCAGCTTTGAGAACTGCTGAGACAAGTAAGATAGCAATGCCAATACCAAGATGTTTGCATAAACTTCGTGTGTTAGAAACTAAGCTTAAATACTACATTTATCTTCACAAATTTGAAGACCAGTTGGCAAAGGATACATGAAACTAAACCCCTAACCTATTGCCTTCTTCTAAGGGATCATTTAAAAAGCTTTGTCTGCAGGGTCATTTACAAATCTTTGTTTAGTTCTCAAGTCTTAGGCTTGCAATTTTCTGCAGTTTCTGGATTTACTTCTTAAAACGAGCTGCATGGTATAGAGCCTAGGACCTGCCTTGGGGTCCAAAGTTATTACTCCCCCAAAAAGTCACCCTGAATTATATTTAGTTGGGTCATACTTCTTTATAGGGAAGAGAGTGCAAAAATATTGAGGTGAAACAACTGAATTTGCTGGTCATGTAGTGTGGCCTGGAGTTACATCCTAGGAAACATAAGGAAATTCTTGCCAACGTGTATAAGTGTGTACACACGCGCACACACACACACACACAGATATGTATATAGGTGTGTATACCCAAACACAAATGCACGTATGAAATTCTGTTCTGAAGTCTGAATATTTTTGCTTCATGATTTTTGAGATACACTTTTTTGTTTCAAGAAATTATTTGAGTTTAGGCAAATTTTCAGAAATAATTTAGAACATAAAAGGAAAGAAATCAATTATAATGAAATATTTTTATTTGTACCAAAATAAAGTTGCTTTCTATATGGCAAGAAACCTTTTGTCAGATGAAAATTGGTTGGTTTATCTGGCAAGCACGGAAGTTAAATATTCGCACTACTTCAATGCCTCTTGAACAATTTACTCCTTTTGAAACTGTGCAACAAGCACAGCAAGAAGAGACAGCCGTTTCAAAGCAATTTATCTTTTGTTAGTCAATTGAAATGTCTCAGGATTCTTAGGGGAGCTTGGAAAGGCAAGAGTTACAATGCATGTGCTTGCTTCTCTTGTCCCAGAACACTTAGTATTTCACTTCTCACCTGTATTGAGCACAACTTAGGTTATATGCATAAACTTTCCTTGGAGGAATTGCTCCCTAACCCCTTTCAGTCAAAATGAGACAGATTAATTGAAAAGCTGTTTAACTATTATATCTTCGCTGACTTTGGCTCATTTTGACTGAAAGGGGTTAGAGAATACTTTTGAGCAGCCTTGTTAGCAGATCTGATGGCTAAATAACTTCTGGCAGGATAGAAATGACAGGAAGCTGGAAGTGTTGTCTTTTCCATCAGCTCAGCTTGATATCAGATAGGGAAGGGGAGGGAAGAGTTGCACAGTTTTAAAACTGATAGGAAATTTCCCATGTTTCTGACAGTCATCTGCAGGTTGTTGAGCAAACTCTTCCATTGTAATGGCTTTGTTATACAAGTAGCTTTCGTTCTGGCTATTTCCTTTCCTGTCTTCTCCTATAAAGATTTGCTTATGTCTTTTATTATATGAAGATGAAATCCTTTCCTCTGAAGTATTCTCTGGTTAATTTTAACCTATAACTCAGTTTATAAGAATATTTTCTCATGAGATACACATCTTGTTTTAATGACCAGAATTCTCTGATTATTCTAGTAATAATGGGAAGTATAATAGACTTAATAAACCAAACTCAGATGTTTTTGTTTGATAGAAATTAAACTGGGGTATATGAGAATTTATTTTGGCACTTTTGCTTACAAAGATAAAGCATGTGTTCTATCTAAGAAAATAAATGTCTGATTAAATTGGCACCATTAATGTTCAAATCTGGTTCTGTATAAAAGTTATGCAGTAATAACTAATACTTAATATTCTATAGCTTGAATTTTGAGGGAAATATTTTCTTTGTTTCTTTGTGATGGTTGGAATTACAGGTAATTTCATTATATAATATTTCAATTTGTTTCTTTTATCTGGGTCTTTATAAATTTATATGTTTTAGATAAAATCTCACTGATGCTTAATTGTTTAGCACATGAAAGATGTGCATGGGGTGCTTTTTGTTTGTCTTGAAATGAACAGCAGCAGACTGAACTGGCATTTCTTCATTGGTAGTCTTTTCAAAGGTGCATCATTTCACTGGATGATGGTTGATCTGGAAATGCTTTCAGTTCAAAAAGATCTGTTTAAGGCTGAAAAATCAGATTTCACAAGTGGGATAGAATATCATGGAATATCTGTATAAGTTTTTGTGAGAGAAAACTATCATTTATTTAATCTAACTTTTACAAGTTTATGTACAATAGTCATTAGTAAGTTGCAAGCAATAAGTTATAATCCAGAATCTGTTGAAATTTCCCGGTGTATTTTCCATTATTTTCAGTGAGTTTTGTTTTGGACCTTAAAGGTTTAATCTTGTAAAGGTGTGAAACTTTTGGTATGTATCAGCTGCACTGGCTGATAGTAAATCTTAAAAATGATCATCTGAGGTAATCGAAAGAACATGGTTCTAATACAGTTTCATAAGATTCGATTATTGTCTCAAAACTTTTATATTTGTATACATTTTTTTAATTAAAGCATATTTTATCAGAGAAAGTGCAAATCTATTTCTAGTAGATCCTGAACAGTAAGTATTAATCCACTTTCTTTATCAGTGACTAATTAGTACCTGGATAAAGACAGCAGCATGCAAGATCAAACATGGAGAATAATAATTTCAAAATTTGAATTGTTTCCTGGAAGTTATTTAGGGTTCATTGTGTATGAGCTTTTAGTATGAAGCTATAGAAAAACAGATGCACATCTTTTGAAAATGTATACACACACGGAGGATTAACTTTTAATGATGACATTGTTAAAGGATATGGTGTTAATATTCTGTTTGGCAATGACTGTTGAGACTACAGCTAAATTCTGTGTCTAGTTCCAGGGGCAGCAACCTGAAAAGGATGTTGGAAGACAGTAAAAATTTCAGAGAAGAATCTTGAAATTTCCCTTAGTAGAGACTAAAGGAGCTGAATGTGGTTTAGTTTATTGAAGAGGTTGTTGAGAGACTTGGCAATGGTAAAGAAATATTGATACAGAGATAAAATGTCTGATGGTTGAAATTTCTTTAAATTGTTAGACAAAAACATAACCAGGTCCAATGATCGGAAGCTGAAGTAAGCAAGGTTTCAGTAGGTAATAAAAAGTATGTATTGTCAACAGTGAGATTATGTGACTATGGAAGTGATGGTTCAGGAAGGAATGCAGTAAATTCTTTATCATTTGGAGCCTGCACATCAAAATTTGCCATCTGCTTAAAAGAGAAATTTCAGCCACAAACTAGTGAGCTCAAAAAGCATGAGTTAATAAGCATGAGATTGGAATGGGCACGCAGACTTTTTGATGGTGAAATCTCTGATCAACTTATATATGTGACCTAGACAGTTACTTATGGATGAATGTTTTAGGCTTGAGCTGTGAATGTCTGTTGAAGTTATTATTCGACCCTTTGAGGCTATGAAGAAGCTCTATAGGGAAGAAACCCATACATGGTCCTTCTGAGAATGGCAGAACTGTTTATATATCAGAAATCTGGCTATATAAAGCTTCTTGTTGGAAATGGATCTAACACTTTTCTCTGAAGTACATGAGTTACAAGAATGTTTTATAGTTGCACATTATCTCTTCAAAATTGATCTGCCTTCACATTGCTACCAACCAATTTCTCATTGACTTTTTACCTGTTTTCCCCTCTATCTGTTTGCAAATCATTCCTTAATAGATTGTTTTTCAGTAATTTTTCCTTTGTAGAGATAATATACATTTTTAACCTAATTATATCATTCAAGTATTTGCTAATAAAGCTTTATATTAAATACATTTCTCTTGAGAGGGGGATTAGTTTGGTTTTGGCAACCTTTCTTCACTTTCTGGAAATCTTTCCAGACCTGAGATTTGTGAAATGTTCCATGTGCTAAGACACAAAATGTATGATCAATATTCTGCAGTTTAGTTCATTAATAGCAGTGGAAACTTCTGGTCAGCTAATCTCTGCAATTAAGATGTACATTCATTGGTGTCTGCATGATTTAGAATCTGCTGGCAAACATTTCAGTCTCCTGTGGTTGAACTTTCGGTGAGATAAGATGCAGATCTTCTTTTGTCATCATAAACTTACTAGACCATATACATTCCTCCCCTCAAAATAAATAATTTACTTATACTCATTTGTGGCTTCCTTCTGTTGTGTGATTCACAGCGAATTAAATGGATAGTTAGCAGAATAAAAGGTACTGAAAAGTTTCAGTATTTAAAAAAAAAAAAGGTGTCTTTCCTTTATTGGTGTATGCACTTAAGTTTTAAATTAATTATTCTGTCAGCATTTTTATTGTAATTTAAACAGAGGTGTCTTGGGTTAGAATTTGGCACTAAAACTTGTTTATGGAGTTTTTTTTAATTATACAGTTATTTTTACATCAAATTTATAGTAATTCTGATAATAGATATTATCCCATGTCTATAAGTTGATATTTCAGCCCATCATGTGCTTCTAAAGTAGGAAATGCTTTTCCCTTGGAGTTCTTGTTGATAATATTTTAATGACACTGAACAAGTATAGTACTAATATAAAAATGTATTTTTGTAGCTGTCTTTTGCAGACTGTTAAATCAAAATTGCCATTTAAATACAGTGTGGAATATATGTTTCCAGTTCTTTCATGCAAACAGACCACCTCAGAGTACTCATAGAGCCCATGACTGGTGTCCTGGGATCACTTGGGGTTGTTTTCTGTAGAAACTTTTCCAAGTGGACAAAAGATGTCAAGTGTATTTTACATACCGCACATTTATTTACATTTATTTACATAAGGGTTAGCCATCCAGTAACAGCTCTTAGTAACTCTAAAATGGCTAATTTTTTAATAGAGAACCCATGTTTAGAAGGGTCTAGATGACATTACCAGTCAACTGAAGTACTGTACTTGAAAAATAATAGCATTATTGTTTAGCTTCACACATTCTGATATTTTGGGGAACCATGCATGCAGTTACCAAGTAGCTGTTCCACTTAAAAATGTTACTTACTCCCAGATTTTTATCCTCTGCTAGAGATTAGCACCCTTATGATGGAACTGGTGAAATGAGCTGTGAAAACATTACTCATCTGCTTCGGTGGAAAGTTATTGGCTTAGTTTAAAGAGCCTCATCATTGGGTTAAAATCAAATGGATGATTTAGAACTAAAACAGCCAAAGATGATAATGTCTTAGACCATGCCAGGCAGATTTTTAAGTAGATATGTAACAACATCCATTTGTTCAAAATGCAGGTAAACTGAGTATTTTTAAGTGTGGAGGTGTTAACAGGTTGCTTATTTGTTTTCTTGTTTCTGAGCCTTTAGTCTGAATTTGCTTAATATTTCAAGTTCTTCTCCAATATTCTTTGAAGTGAAAGCTGAAGTACTCATACAGTCTACCAATTCCAAAAGTTTGAGGTCTTGGGAAAATACAACATATTACAAGGCTTCCAAAAACAGTAGAGATGACAGCTTTTGTAGATGTGGCAGATCTGCCTAATTTGTTTGGAAATGCATGTAATTATTTGAAATGTAACTTTAAAGAATTCTATGCATAGTCAATAACTGAATATAGGAAGACTTTTGGGTAGTGTTCCCTAAAAGCCTTATTGCTTGTAATGAGTGTTTGTGAATTGACAGTTAACTTAAATAAGGCACTTTCAAACTGTTGGAGATAATATTGTTACTTAGGATTGAATATTAAATGTCTGTGACTAGTGCTGTGTTCATAAAGTTCAAACCAGGAGGAAAGTTAGACGTACATGGGGTAACAAAATTTTACAACTTCAAGGAAACCATATATTTTCTATGTATTTATAAAGATAAATAAACACAGAGAGTAAGGAACTTAGTCTGGTACCTGATCCCAAGATAAAATAAGTCTTTGAATAAAAAGATTTTTTATTCCTATGTCTTTTGCAGAAATTTTAGGTCTCTGTGTCTGTTCTTTACCTGTATAAAAAAAAATTACTTTCTTCTACAACCAACCTTATTTAACCAGTATCTGAGATACTCAGTGTACCATAGTGTTATTGCTTAAATACCTACATTGAAATACTGTGTAGATTATCTAAAAACTTGTTCTCAATAGTTGCATGGAGTAAAAATAAAGCAGAATTGGCATTTATGAAAATAAAACTACATAGAAGGATTTGTATTTTCACCTCATCTATCCTTACTTGGTGGATGTTTTATTTTTATTTTAGCCACAGAAATTCAGCTGCTTCCAATAATGGGGCTTAGGAAATACATGTTTCAATTATGTTAAATTCTGATGACTTTTTTTTTTTTTTTTTTTAACTCTGAAATAGCTTATGTTCTCGTCCTTTGGCATGCAAGCATGGTATTTGGCAGGAAGAGGGAGTGTTGTGTTGGGGTATGGTTCTGTTGCTCTTGTAAAAACCTGCTCTGATTAGTCAAATTATGAGTCTTTGGAAAGTCATCTCTAGAGACTTGTTCATAATATAGGAATACCTTCATCAAGAAATTACTGCTATCTTGCCTGTGTGGTCATTTGCACTATACTGGTGTAATAGTTTCCCTTTTGTCTTGGTATGTGCGAAGGTGTGAAGTCCACTCCAAATATGTGAAGCTGATTTTTTCCTAGATGAAGTTATCTATTTATAGATATATACAGTGCAGAGCTGATTAAGAAAGCACGGCGAATGAGCAGGCCTGGTTAATAGGAGTTTGAGTAATGACTGTGCTGCCCCTTGTTGAAAGCTGTATGTTTACAAAAGGGTTAGTGAAGCTATTTTTGTCTTTATAAACTATGTACGTTTATGTTAATATTTTTCTGAAGTTTTTCTTGATTAAAATGTTAGCTGCTGCAATAAAAAATGCAGTCACTTGTAAAAGCTTGCATTTGAGAGCTTTTTCAACTGACATTTTTACTACGTAAGTTCATTTTTAAAGGGTTCAATCCATTTCAGACAGATTATTTAGCTTTTCTTAAAGAATAAAAATTTAAAACAAAATTGAGAAGCTTGCTACAATGCAGGAAAAAATGGGATACCAAAACATGTTACTTCCGTTACTTAGGCAAGTCAAGGTATTGGCACTGTGGAAGTGAGTAGAGTTTGTCCTTTGTCCCTAGTCCCTGCGGAATGGTTTTAATTTTAAAATCAAAAAAAAAAAAAATCCCAAACCAACAGTAACAAGCCCTACTTTCCACATAGCATGGTTTAAGTGAAATTGGTTAATCAAGTGTTTTTTACATTACAGTTCATGTAAACAGTAACTTTTACTGAAAATTCAGTTTTCAGTTAAGCACTATGGGTTAATGCTTTGATCTTCTGTTTTCTTTTTGAGATTCTGACCCCCCTCTCATGTTGATTCCAAGACTAAATCAGTTTGTTTTTCTGAAATGATAAACTTTGAGCTGCATATTATTCACCTCTTCCAAGTCTATTGCATATGAAATAGGGGAAGCTCACTGTTTATCAGCTTAGGACAGAGAAACTGCCACGGGCAAAACTAGGGAATCCACTGAGTGATGATGAATCATAAATTAACAATTTGTAGTTCCAGTAGTTTGAAATGTGACTCTCAAAGTTACTAAGTTTGAAAACTCTGTATTTCTGACAGCAGTAAGATAATTTAAAACTAAATTAGTATGTCATAAACTGTCCAAATATTTTTTTCAATATGGATAATATGCTTATTATAGTTGCAACATAGAATTCATTTGTGCAAATAGATGAGGTTAGCATTGTGACAGTTTGTGTGAAGTGTTTGAAGTTAGAGAGTTTGGTCCTTTACAGACTATAGGCACAATCCATGCTCTCAACTTTTAAGATGAAACGAAAAAGTATGTTTTCCTCATGCTGGTTGCTTCACCATTAGTAGTTAAATAATATTTTAAAATGAAACTTTCAAATAAGAATCTTTTTGTATATGTTAAAAATTTTGTCGACTTATTGCAATAGCATCCAGTAAGTCTCATATGGAAGTTGTCTGAGATGTCTGATATAAAGTGTCTAAGATTTATATGTGTGCATACACATACGTGCACATGCATCTGGTATATGTATAAATGCAATGACTGCATTAAGAATGTGAAGCTGTTCATGTGCCAACATCCGAGGTGACACTAAAATAAACTTTTTTTGTCTCCATTTGGAACCATAACTGTTTTCTTAAGGTTACGGGTTTCAACTTAAGATTTCACCAGAGGCTGTTAGGAGTATCTGGTAAATTTATACTTCTGATACTGACTTCTCTGGAACTACTATACATACTTTCAAAGAAGATGGTCCAACTTTTCAGTGGGAGGAACCAGATGGCAGCTTTGGAACTTCTCTCCTGGGCTGCATGAAATCAGCAGTGGCTTGTGGATCTGAACAACTGGTCATAGACAGATGCAAGAGGTGGTTTTGGCATCTCGTGCAATTCTAAAAGCTGTGTTCTGTTTCCACAGAAGTGTGGGTGTCAGGATGATGAAATTGTCAAATGGGCCAAATTCAGCCTGGGACCACCAGTTTGAGCCATTTGCTCATTATTACTAAAGGCTGTTTTGCTTTAAGGAAAAACACATTTGGATTTTAAACATAAAATGTTAGAAAAATTAGAAATGGAATTTTCTGAAATGGCTTACCTGTGAAGAGCTTCCCTTGCTCCATTTTGTCATACAACAGAAGAAACTAAACATACAAAGCATCCTTTATTTTCTTTTCACTGACAGAAGATTAAAAAAAAAAAAAGAATTTTGCTGCTTCCCCAAGAAAAAGGCAAGGTAGAGCTGGGCATTTACACTCATTTGAAGAATAGCTGAATTATTGAGTAGGCATCCTTGAGTTCTAGCTGAAAAAGCCTTGAGTTGAGAATTTTACTAGCACTCAGTATTGCATAGACTGAAATTTCAGGGCTTAAGGCAACCAGAAGACTAGAGCACTACAAAGTGACATATTCAAACTCAGAGACATTCAATGTTTTATCATCATGGGCTCTGAAATGAGTCTCACTCCTCTGGTCTCTTCTATTTAAAAAGAAAAAAAAAAAAGATTTAGAAAATATTTTAATAACCTTTCTTATCTCTTGCACTTACTACTTTAAAATGCACACATTTCTGACTCCACCAAAACAATAAAAAACATTTTCCCCCAACCTGGAGAACTTCGTTGATTAGAGAGAATAATTCCTTTAGATCTCATCTTTAAAGTAATGCAATTTAATGCTACTTTGTCCACTAATCTCTACACTTTCTGCCTTATATAGACAAAAGGCAGAAAGGTATGTAGGTGCTTCTTTAGTAGTAGCAATATTACAATGTGAGCAGACAATGGTGAGTAGTGTGAGAAGATGGCTACCTTGTGGTTATCCAGACAGAAATGGAACAATATCATGAATCTTTTGAGATCTGAGATGAAGGACCGTATCTCTTCTCTACAAAATAAACTGTCTTCCTTTCTGAGTTTTTGTGAGGAGGGATGTATGTCTTATGTTTGTTCCAGAAAATATGATGAATGTAGAAGTTTGTAGTAGCTTGCACTTTATATGCTGCAGTTTGGCCTGGTCTTTAGAACCCTTTCATAAATCCTTATGGAAATTTTACTACAAAATATAAATAGAAAGTAAAACTCAGCTTTGTAAAATTTCTATAGCACAAAGCGCACAGTTAATCTGTATAGCTGAGTCAAACTTTGCCTTGTTTAGATTATTTAACTTTAAAAATCAGAATACTGTCTTTTTTGCTTACTGATGTTTGGTTGCTATTCGCTGCTGATGGAGCTGCAGAAAAGTGGCTGAGAGTGAGATCTAAGGTGGCAGCAAAAACTGTTAAGAAGACTAATTGTGGTGATAGTGTCAGCTGAGGTGTTGCTTTAGAGAGCTTTTAATTGCTTGACAGGTTTAATTTAATTCCAGTTGATTTTCATGGATTTAGTGGAGAGTGCTGTTGAATGTTAGTTCCAGTCAAAGTTATTTATTGGGGTGAAGGAGATAACTTGAGATCCCAATGAGTCTCAACTCTTTTATAGCCATGACTAATCAGCTTTTTAGAAAGCATCCTGTTTTCCCAGTGATTTACTCTTCCTGCTCTTGCTGTATCATGCAAGACTGCTCTTGAGTCATTTCAGTTCATGCTCATGACAGTAATGTGAACTGTGGAGATGTTCTTTATCAGAAGTCTTCCCCTTTGATCTTAACCAAATGTACCCCTTAGGGAGACTGATTACCTCCCACTCTTATCTTTACTGAAGTGGGAGATTAGATCTCAATTCATTGACTTTTTGCCCCATTTAGAAACTGGATGGAAAAGGTGCATAATAGTTTGTTTTTAATCAAGGTCTTTCATTTATCATTTACTTTTCTATAATCTTCTACCTTTTGCCATATGATTTTAATTTTAATATGTTATACTGTCTTCCAGAATAGAGATTACATTCAGAGCAAATTGCTAGTATCCTCATGTGTTACTAGGAATGTTACATTATGCATAATGTGTTTTCTAGCTGGCCTTAATTATGTAGGAACACCTGGATTGCAAATAACTATTTCAAGTATCTATACACTTATCAAAACAAATAGAAATAAGAGAGCAAATGTGGCTTGCTTTATATACATTACGAGCAAGAGTAGTTTGGAAATTTGAGGCTCTTGAGAACCTGTGGTGAAGGTGTAGATCAAAATCTTTTTAGGAAACAAAAATGTGTTGTAAATCTTTTAGGTCTCTGGTGTTACTTATCTATTTAAAGCCTTCAGAATCTTTGAAGTTAAAAACTAGAAATAGCTAAATATTTGTCTGAATTTTGAATTGCACAATATTGTTCAGTGGGAATTCACAATGAAGTAAATCAGCCTAGAGCTGAATCTTGGAATCCCTTTATGAGCCATTCTGAAATCTTCCTATTTATGTGACTGGATGTTTTCTTATGCTTTATCTTGAGTTGATAGCTGAGTAAATGCAATCTGTCTACATTTATAATGACAATTACTTTTGTTTGTTGTATTTTGTCATTCCTTCTCTCTTCTCATATGATACACAAAAGGTGTTTACTAAAAACTTTGACTACTGAGAATGGTGGAATTTTGACTTGGTCATTTTGATGAGCTAATCTGCAAATAGTCATTGGAACTTTGTGGAGTTTTCAGGCTTTGAAAAAATTACCAATGTACTTAGGATTTTTTGTGTAAAATTCCATGGGATAATTTTTCTATCACTTTGGATAGGCACTTAGATTATTTGAAACAAATACATTATTCATGTGCAAATACAGTATAACTTTATATACTGGAACTGCTGCACTGATTCAAAGAATTATTGAGAAAATGGTGTCTTTTCACATTGGCTGTTGCTCTCTACATTTGTTATTTCTCCAATTCTGCTTATGTTCTCCATGGAGACTCTTCCTGTAACACAAAGGCTTCTGCAATGAAGAGCACTCCCCAAAAGATATCCCTTTGTTCCTCACTGCATCATCTAGGGCCTCAATAATTTTATGAACTGAAGAGATTATTTTCACCTATTGATACCCTGGGGAAGGGAGGGGCTGGACTGAGTGACTCAAGCGGATCACTTCTGCATCCAAGATCTGCTTAGATGATGTGTGCCAGTGTTAAATCAGTGAGATTTGTAGTATGTTAATTAATAACTTATTTCTGGGAAATCTGTTGCTGCTCTTAAATTTTTGCATCCTTTTAAAGAATGACATTTTGCATTGTTAGGCTGACTAGTTGTTTGTTTTGGGAAAATACAAAAATGAATCTTGGTATACAAAGCTTGTGAGCTTTGTGTTTCATTTAAAACAGTCTTCTATTGCCATAATTAAGAGGTTCAGTTGTGAAGTATTCTTCTATATACCACATTTCTGTTAAATGACATGTTTCTTCATACTGTGTGTGAAAGGGGTTATATAGACATGTTGATAGGTAACTCTTTCTGCGTATCTGAATGTATCTGGCCAGTTTCTCAGCCAGAATTGATCACATGTAGTATTTTGATATCATTTGCTACTACTGCTGTTTTCCTCTTATGGATGTGCTGTACAGCTTACTTGTAAGCAGTCATTGTTCTGAAGTCAGGGATTGAGAAGAAATCAGTTTCAAAATATTTTCAATTTTTTTTGTACTTCTAAATGAAGGACTGAATAAAAATATATATATTTTTAAGTATATGTTGATGAATAATGAGGCTAAAACAAAATAGTAGTTGTTTGTCAGATGAGCACCGTATCTTCTGTGTATTGCATAAGGCAGTAGTCCTGTGGTCTTATCTCCTATTCCTTTTCATTATTCAACCCTTTCTCTGAAGACGGAATAATTTACTGCTGCTCTTTCATGTGATATTCCCTGCTGCCATATCTGAAAATAAACAGTTTATCTACACAACAGTGTGTAAACAATGGGTGTGTTCCATTTTACAGATAGGGAAATGACAAGCATAAAAATTAATAGCTGAAATCTCTACTGATCTTGACTTTACCTAAGACTTTTTTAAGCACCTAAGACTTTTCAGAATACTTAGCATTATGTAGCAGTCTATATACTCAAAGCATCACTTCCTTTGATTTAGTTTGCAGTTGGAACTGTTCAGCATTTCTGAGATGACACACACAGAAAACGAAAAGTCAGCTTAATTGATCACCTTTACAAAAGTTTGACTTAATGACTTATTTTCCTTTAAAAAAAGGAAAAAGCTTGACTTTTCAACCTTAGTATATTTTTATTCATGTAGGAGGTATAACATCCTAGATTTAAACATAATTTCTGAGAATGTAGGTCTGCTCATGACCTTCAGAAAAACCACTTAAACCTGGATGTTTTATGCGAAAGGAGTAACATTAATATATTGTCATCCTCTCAGGAGCTGAGAGCTGAGGAGCTGAGTAACTGGGGGGAGCACTGTGATGGCAAAAGGTTTTTGAGACTTGGGAATACTAGGTTGTGTTGCAAGTAGTGCAGAGGAGTGTGATCTTCACATCCTTCAGGCTGCTTTGAAACCTCTCTGAAGTCCCCCTCCCTCCAGCCTTTAACAGTTCTTTTTCTCCCAGTACCATGCTCTGTTGGGAACTCCTTGTCATGTGTGGTGTCCTCTCATCAAATATCTCATCTTTACCTTCTCTTTTTCCTAGCCTCCTATTCAGTTCTTTTATTTTTAGTATCTTACTTGACCAGTCTCGCTTTCCTTTTATCTCTGCTCTTCCCCTGACCTTCATAAGGAGTTCTGCTGCCTTAATCCAGTTTATGCTCGTTCATAGTCAGTTCTTCCCTGTCTCCTTTTCTAATTTAGTTTTCCCCCAAACTTGCATATATTGGCCAGCTGTAGGATTGTTACTCAGTAATTCAGAGAGTCTACTGCCTATGCAAACAGTCATGCTTATGTGTCATTACAAATTTGAGTTTGTTTGCTTTTTAATCCATATAGACTGGACAATGGAAATAATTCCCATTCATTGTCATAAGATTCAAACTTATTTTTTCCCCMAAAATAATAATTATAAATTAGGTGTAATTACAGAATGGTGGCAGTAGACATATATGGGGATTAAGGGCTACCTATTTTATTTGGAAATATGGAAAAATACAGTTTCATAATTACTTCAACTTATTTGCTGTATATCTCATAAAAACAAAGTTGTAATGTTTCTGTTGTTTCATATTCTGGTAAAAATGTTTTATTTGGTAAACTTTCTGTTTTTTACATTTAGGGAGTATTTAAGTAATCAAGTAGATGAAAAGATGTTATAAATTATAAAGTTGTGTCTACTGTGATTACTATTTTACTTATGGTGGATGTGACTTTTCTTGTACCAATTTAAATTGTTTTAACTCTGTTCAGTTGCAGGGAGTAGATAGTTTATTTAGGAGCTTTTCTGCCAAACAAGTATGGGAAGTTTCTCTAGTTTTCTCCATCTGTTTGTGTGTACATACAATTTTTTTCAGTATCTGGCATGTGACTGAACCTTCATTGTGCCCCATGTACTCAACAGAAGACACCTATAACATACTTACACTCAAAAAGGGCGAAGAGGATACAATATTGAAAGTTTTCTTGCTGACATGGTCTTGTACCAGAATGTGTGTGGAGTGCATCTTCAGAGAACTTTTCAGCTATTCTCTGTAGATATTCCACTTTAGGTAGTTTTTTCACCATATTATATAAGCATCTTAAAACAACCTTACCTATATGGTAATGAAATAATGTAGTAAAAAAGATACCAAAAATCTTGCCTTAAGATCAGTTGTTCGTTTATAGAGAGGATTACATAAACATTTCTAAAAATGTATTTTCACCGTATCACTAATAAGATGACTCAGAATTCTGTACTCTAGAGATAAATTCCATTGCAGCAGTATTTGTATGATGATTTTAACATATCTTACAGCTTTGTATTACAAAGGTAGACATTATAATGTATTACAAAGGTAGGCGTTATAATAGAGTCATTAGGTGTGCAGCATTAAGCTTGATCTGAACTTTTAGCACTAATATATTCTGTTGCTTTTTTATGTATTGTAAGGTTGATAAGAATAGTTAATATACTAATATTGTGTTAAATGCCAACAACATTAAATATTGTGCAAGAGAGATTTGCAATCCAGTAGAAACATACAAAGATTGCGTAGGCAGAGAAACTTAGTGGGATTTGACAGGTCAGGTTTTTAATGTTTGAATTGGTTCAATTCTTGACTTTTCAGAGGAGCATATTAGAATATAGTATTAGAATGGGCACTGGCTTGCTGAATCAGGACTTGGAGAAGTTTTCCATGCTTGCAGGATATGCAGCTGCATAATAATAATTTGTGTAATACAGCAGCACTGTCAAAAGTTAATTTTATTAGATATTTTGTCTTAGTCATAACTTAGAGCATTAGAAAAAAGAGGAAAGCCATTTGTGAAACAAAAAGTGACCCCAGTATTTAAATTAGTTGTTTATTTAAATATGGATCATTTAACTTCTCAGTGGTCAGGAAAACAGCCACATTACCTTTCCAAAAGAACATTCCCATCCTTTTCTAAGTTGCTTTGAATTGCTCTTGGCAAATATAAAAGCTTTACAAAATCTGTTTCGCAGATGTGGAATCCACCATTAAAAAAGTTTAAGTTTAACTTGCGTATGTGGAGCCTTTTCAGCATAGGTTTTCTTTGAAAATAGTTATGAAGGAATCTGAAAATATTTATGTGGCTCTGCATATCCTTCAGTCTAAAAATATTGGCTGTGAAGGAGGAATAAGCGTATATGTTGAAGGGATAGTTTTCAAAAAATCCTTCCATATATGTTGTTTTTACTAGTAAACAAACCGTTATTAAACACAATCTGTTTTCAGGAAAAAAGAACTAAGAAAATTGTTCAGGGAATATGTTTTCCCTTTGTTTTCAATGGAGTTCAAAAATAACTTTGCTGTAGCTGTCATCAGATAAGTATAGTGTTATACTTCAGCTAAATGCTGCAGCATAACCTGAGTGTAAGAGTAATGCAGCATTATTCTTTCATTCCACACTCATTTTGGACCTATGGAAATATTCTTCATAAGAAACTATTTAGACCAAAAGGAGTCTAGAACTGATTTGATTGAATTGCAATGGTAAAGATTTTTATTAGTTTCAACACAAACGAGATTAGGTTGGACCCAGGGTATGTTAGAAAGTTAAAAGGGGACTGTCGTAATGCAATCTTTATTTATTTGTTGTGTCTGGGGAGGAGGAAGAGGCATAAATGGTCCAAAGCATTCTGCAAACAAGACGGACATCATTGCAATCTAAGGATTGTGCTCTCCGAGTTTGCCATGGTGTGGCATGGCAACCGAGGGACGACAGCATAGGAAAGCAGAGAGGCAGCATTAGCTGGCATTTGTTTGGTGTACTGCCAGTTTAAAGACATATGCCATGAAGGCAAATTATATGAATTTCTGGGATTCTTTCCTTGTTTATTCCCTTTCCTTCAGGCTATGATGGGAGGCGTAGCATTTTATTAAAGGACTGAATGTTGTGAGGGAAAGGGACTGGAAAAAGAGGCAAGTTGGTTTCAAGTGCAAATAGTGGAAGGGGTGAAGGCATCAAAGTGCCAGTTGAAAGAAAAGGCAGAGCACTGAGGTGGCTATTGGCAGCGCGGAGGGTAAAAGGGGAATCTCAATGGCCGAAGAAATGAGTTTACATCATACTCAAACTGTGCAATGATGGTCCTTATAATGAGATAGTGAAAGTGTGTTCTGGGGTGCTTCAGAGATCCCTTCTCAGATAGTCTGTATTTCTAGTCCATCACAGGTTTGAAAGAAAATATAAAGCATACAGTTTATAGATGACTGTTGATGCTGATTCAGTCAGATACCATGAGCAGGTTGATTCGTGTGGTAAGCTGAAATTTGTCCATGCTATTCTTGAGATATTTTCACAATATGATGTCTATTTTTAAATAAAATTGGGAAGGCTTCAGTAAAGAATAAAAACGTTTGGAAGGTCCGACTTGAAAGAAGAGATAAAAGAGCTCAGTCTTAGCTCAAGAGTTAGGGACTGTCTGGGAATGATTGTTCAGTTTGATTTCTTATAATTCTTTTTTTTAATTCTTGTAGAAAAGTTTCATAGATCAAGTAGCGGCAGGGGGACAGTAAACGGGTATTAAGTGTGGGGACTATAAAGAAATATTGAGGGGACATTTAAACACATTATAAGCAATGTGGATATTTTTAACAGTGCATGTAATTCATTTGTGAGGCAGTGTTACTGACTGTCTACAGCACAAGAAGGTGTTCAGGAAACTTGGATTTTTCTTCTTGTGCTGCTGACCTGCTGATGTTAAGTTTGATTTGGGGATCAAAATTTTTGGCCTTTGTTATGTTACGCATGAGGCAGAACTAGATAGGCCATGAGTGTTCCTTCTTTCTTTATGGTTGAAAGGTAAAAGGAATAAGAAGGTTTGAATTTAATTTATAGTGTTACAAAGTGATTGAGGTTTTGACAAAAACTGCTCTTTCAAGAAATTGCAGTATCTTATGTAGTTATTTCATTGAAGAAATAATACATTCATTTCTGCAATACATAGCAGCATAGGTTTATTTAGATGACTCTGGAAAATGTATCACAATTTAACATTTTATTAAAAATGAAAAAGAGCAGGAAACTTGAATGTCCTATGCTGGGGCTCCAAATAGAGCAATTAATTGATGCCTTACAGTTACAAGATTTGGAGACTTTTTAAACAGGAACTAATCTTGACTTTATTATGGACAACTAGAGATTTATTCCATTTCACTTGATTTCTCTTTCTTCTCATTATACATACAATTATATATACCTTCCATGAGCAATTCCTGGCTGATTTTCTTGCTTCTTTTGTCCTACAGTTATGTATGTCAGCTCTGTAGCCTATCTGGTCTTGCAGCTGTGATGGAAGCTGCTAGTGTTGTGCCTCAGTGTCTTGCCTGGTTCTTGGAAAATGGCAGCCTTAATCGAGTAGTATTTGCTTTGCTAGAGAACCAGTGAATTACGTGCGGCTGGATCACAGGCAGTGTTTGTATAGTCTAAACAAATGAGGTTGTCCTGAGAACTTAGTGATTTCTTTCTTTCTGAATTAATGATCTTCCTTCCTTTGCCAAATCCTGAAACTCCTCTCTGCATTAGATGCCAGAAGAGTTTTGAATTTTTATCTGGAAAGAAATCAACATATTAAATGGACAGAAAACATTTGTATCTAAGACAGTTTAAAGAATCCACCTGTATCTCAGTGTTTTAGTTCTCTCTCATTTGGATGTTTTTATGTCTCTAAGAAACATTGAAGACCAAGGCAGATGCTCTTTTTCCATTAAAAAGAAAGAGGATGTATTTATTGTGCTGATAATGTGGGAAAAACTCAACTCTAAGAAATGGTATTACATAAATGAGTCTTTGTAAAGTATCTGAAGAACGCTTTTACCACAGAAATCAAAACCCTTAGATTTAGTGAAATAGAACTACAAAAATTTTGCAATTAATTGTTTAAAATGCCTCTTAAAAATAAATAAAAGCCTGAATAATAAGCAGCCAGCCTGCAGTACTGCCATTTTAAAGTAGGTTTATCAGTTGTTGCCTTGTCAGAACAAAGGAGGCAATCTGTTTAGTAGATGAGTTTGTATAAGCATTTATACCTGATTCCTGAAGTCTTAATTCTTGTAAAGCACTGGATGCGTTTATATTCCTGATTTCCAGTGGCGGTGGATACTATGTAGTATCTTTATATTAGCCCTTGGTCATTTGTTCAGTTCCAGGTAATTATATACATTTAGATGAGAGCTTGGGAGATTTTTTTTTTTTTTTTAACTTCACATGCATGTTAGTTAATACAAAGTTTCTTACTTGGAAAGTGGTTTTATACTTTAGTTTCCTGACCATCATGCTGTATCTTATATGCTACTCTGCCATTATTATTTTTATTTAAGCAATATTATATGCCATTTGTGCTGAAAAAAGTGTTTGACTATATCATAAGAAGAATTATTTCGTATACATTAGCTGTGTGTAAAACAATTCTTTCTTTAAACCTCTTTCCAGAACTGTGAGGACATGGGATGTTAACAATGAAAAAAAGCACAAAGGCGTATTTAAACCACGATCGGTTCAAGGTAAACGGGTGATTCCTACAACTTGCACATACAGCAGAGATGGTAAACTTATTGCAGCTGGCTGTCAGGATGGCTCCATCCAGATCTGGGATAAAAATATGAGTGTAAGTCAAGCATATGGTAACAGTACAGGCTTTTAATATACAAAGTGCTGAATGTTGAAGCTGATAAAATTGGTTTGAGTATTTTTATTCTTATATATTTTTTCCCCTGAAAACATAATATTGTGTAAGCAAGATTTAATATTTCCTCTAACTCTCTACAACTGGTCATTCAGTTTGCTGCTATTCAATGCAAAGAAGTGAAGGAAGCTGTTGGCAGTCTGGTTTAAAAAAAAAAAAAAAAGTAGTTGGCCACATACCTTTATTTAGAGTATTATTAATTTAAGATGTGATGCTTGTGGAAAAAGCTGTCATTTCTTGTTGATTCCTAAGTAATTAAAAAGTTATATTTCCATATTTATTTGAAATGTTGAATACATTAAGCAGTAATTCGTAAAACTTCATACTGAAATCAGTTATTCATCCAGATAATATACGGAGGGCAACAGCATCCAAGTGGGTAAGTACAATGCTGCACATTAAATACCAGTTGTTGTTATATTATCCAAAATATAAAATTTATCATTAAGGCAAATTTAAACAATCTGTGGAAATGCAGTGTGGTCAGAAAGAGTCAGAATTAGAACTATTTAAAATTTTTTAAATATGCAAAATGATGAAATAGACTCTGTCTGTAATTTAATTGTCCTGTTCATGTTCAACTTAAAATTGTATTTCCAGTAGTTAGGAATCTAAATAACAAAGGATACATAAAATTCATATTACTACTTTATCATTCAAAGTTTGGAGCAATCAATGCTCTCTATTGCTTTGGGTAGTGGAGTTTACAAACCAGCCCAATTCCAAAGGCTAAATTTGCAATACAAGTTCACTCGTCAGAATTTTACTGCCTTTTAAATTAATGGTTAATTATCTCATCTGTACCCATCTTATCCAAGGAAGTGGTCCCCAGTCTCATGTCCCTTTGACTTCAATGGAATAAGTGCTTATGGCATGTGTAGCAGGAGAAAATGAGATTAGGGTCAGTTTGTTAGGAAGCCAAAAATAAGAATATGGATGAAGAGGTTAAAAAAAAAATAATCCTTAGAATCAAACTGACATCATAAATCTTTGAAAGCTTTACAACTCCAGTAGAATAGGATGGATTTGGGGAAATAATACTGAATTAATGTAATTTATGTTAGTCTGTTCAACTTCATCCTTCAAAACATTTGATTTTAAAAGGGAAAACAGGCAATTTAGGGAACTTTTCACAAAGACTGAATAACATTTGATTGTTGAGGGCAAGGGGAAATGTACAGATGTAAAGGAAAAGAAAGCTGGTTGATCATATTCAAAGTACAGCCTGTATTTTTGGATTGTCGTCTATTTTTATTTCTGTTTTTATTTCCACTATAAACCCAGTAAAACTTCCTAATGGCATGAAGCTTGAGAATTCATCCTAAGTGTAAACTTGTTCTAACAGAATAATAAATTTTTCAGAGACTGGCTTTCATCACCTGTGTATGCTGTTTATTTTAACATATACAGTATTGAAATATTAAGCTTTCTGGTGTAGCTTTAACAATAGTGCTCTTGGTAGTCTGCTTTTTCATGTGCTTTTCCTTTTGAACTTTTGTGTGTCTGTAAGATGACATATTGCAATGCTGATTGAGTGCAGTTTAAGGTGATTATGAATAATTTAAAGATATACCCTGTGCATCTTATGCAATTTCCAACTGGTGACCCCTGTGTAACAATGCAAGCCTAAGGAGATTTCCTCGTGTCCTTGAATTTATATTTTTAAAGTCTACAGAATTTTTGTCTTCACTTTTCTTGGTGCCATTAAGAAATGTGCAAGCTTTTCCAAAAGCAGCAGTAGTGAATTGTGTTTTAGTGGCATCCTTATATAAAGCTGCCAGTACCCTTTTGAAATCTGTGTCTATGGTTAAAATCAGGCATTTCAAAAGGCACCTCGCCAGAGTAAGATAATTAAAAAAAGAAAAAAACCTTTCAGCTTACATTACTAGAGTGGAAATAATAAATAAATAAAACAGGAACATGTGACTGTATAAGTGCTAACAAAGTATTCAGTGTAGGATTTAGAGAGAGAAGGATGGGACTGAGTCCTGCACTGGAATGGTGAAGGCACTTACAAGCCTGACAGAGGATGCAGAGTTGCTTGCTAAAGGGAACAGTAAAATGCTCAAGGCATATCAACGTGGTGCAGTTTTTGGGGTTTGAGCAACTGTAGATGAGACAGGAAAATAGACAAAATAAGTTGTAAGAATCAAGAAGCTAGAGCTAAGCTGTTTGAAGAAATAAATAGGTGAAATATTAACTTTTGATTTTTGAAGAAATTTTTAATTTCCAGTCCATCAAATAGCATTTTATTTTGTTGAAATGGTGTAGAGCTCTGTACACAGATTTTGCTATATTACAATACAGTTCTTTTTCATGTCAAAATTAAGGCAGCATTTGTATTTAAGCTAAAAAGGCTGTATTGAGTCTGTAAAAACAAAAACCAGAAAAAACTACTGTTTGAAGGGAGAACGTTGTTCTAATTTCTTATATTTGATCAGTTAGGAAAGATTCTTGTATCATTATTGTAGACCATGGATTTGGCACATATACAGCAGGAAAAAATGACAAATTCAGGAAGGTATTTGAAGTTAGAAGTAACTTTCTTGGCTTTACTCTAGTAGAGCTGTCATGCCAAAGCTGATCCAATAGGGCCTAGTTTGACAGTCTCAATTCATTTTCTCTCTTAAGCAAAAATTTAAGAGGCATTTCAACCCTGTCATTGACCTGTGCTCCTGCATGTGAAGGTCAGAACACAAACCAAGTCTGGGGTGGTGTTCCTATCAGATATTAGGGCCCACTCTACTTAGGCCAACCATCCACAGTGCCTGCTATCCCTGTGTCTGTGAAGGTTTCTAGGCAGGTTCAGTTTTGAGACACCGGTATGTTAGTTGACCTACTCTAGCCTTATTTCTCAAGATGCAGACAAGACTCAAAACTCTTACAACAGCAGAGCCTACTTCAGAGAGAGGGAAGTTTGTCTCCTTGCTACAATGAAAGCATAATGTCCCCGCTTTCCCATAGGAGAGGTGCCATGAAACCGGCAGTACCCAGTGGTTATCCCTGGAAAGGAGGAGAGCCTAATAACGCCCTTTCCTTGAGCAAAAGGGGCTCTCAGTTTGCTGGCTGCCTTCAAGGCAGGTATGCTGCTGCAGTGCTGGCAGGAAGCCACTGTTTTTCTCTGGCAGTTCATGAAGTTCATACCTCTGTACAAGGTGGCAGGAGCTACCTGGCAAAGCTCCCAGGAATTTTCCCTTGCCACTGTGGCCATAGTTTCTGACTGCTGACTGTAAGTTTATTATCCTCTGCTCCAGGCATGACTTGAGAGCTTCCCACCTGACCGCAAGCATCCTGCTGATTTAATCCTATCAAAGGCAAATGTAGAAAAACAACCTGCTGTGCGGTAGCATCGTGGGGTTATTTAATAAACTGAGACATGGGCAGTGTGAGCAGAGTGTTTACACGACACACTGACTTGCACTAGTGAGCAGGATTCTGACTGTAGTCACTGTTTGTAAACCCCGATCTTGGCGCGCTGCGGTAAAAGTAGATTTTTACAGTGGGTTCCTCCTCTCTGCCCTGGCAGCACTTTGTGTTCACTGCTCAATAGTGTAGAAATTTGTCCAGAATGGTGCTGTTAAATATATATATATATATATATATTTTTTTTTTTTTTAAAGGATCCTTTCTATCCCATATTTTATCATCTGCGTCTTTTTCTCATTTGGAATCAAAGTAACTATTTGTTGTAAGTTAGGGTCATGAGTTAACTGTTTTTTTTCCAAGGCACTTACAGCTCCTTAGGCATTTACCTTTTTTCTTAATTACAGTGTTGTGTCTGGCAAATGATTTTGGTGTGTGATCCATTTCCTTCTTTCGTTCTGACTAGTCGCACACACACACAGTGAATATTTCATTCAGTTTTCTGCTTCCACTGTTTTTCTGGTGCAATTCCAAGTCTCCCAGCTGTATGTAGTGAGAGTAAAAACACTTTTGGAAGAACAGTTTTTGTTTTTTTTTTTTTTTTTTTTTTTTTCCCGTCTCCATCTAACTGACATCGGTAACTTGCTAATGCTGAAATTAGCCAAATGCATTCCGGCTCTGCCTCGCCTTTCTCCAAACTTCCTCAGTATGATCATGATCCATTATAATCACCTGCCTCAGAGGGTTTTTTCATTTTGTCATAAATCTGTATTATTTTCTCATGTGTGTTATTTTGTCAGTGCATGGTTTTTCTTTAAGGTTCATGTACATGTGCATTTACAGTGCACATTAGCAGAACTATCTGTCAACTTGTTTGAAATATTATGAACACTGTCAACTTGGCTTAAAATAACAGCTTCAAAGGGCATAAAAAATAACTTCCTTCAAAATTCCAGTGAATAGTGGAAACAATAGTGTGAAATAGTCAATCATAGTATAGTACATTAGAACACTCTTAAATATTCTGAGAAATGAAGAGTGTCTGGCAAATGTGGAGAGTTGGAGAGAGTTGGTCATAGATAAGACAGGACCTTGAAAATTATTGATTCACAGGAGAGTGCAGTAAAACCAGTAGATTTACCTGCAGTTCAGATACGTTCAAATTGCTGACCTTGCTTATGCTTACCCATTCAGAAATTTTTGCAGTACCAATAGTACTACACACTGCTGAGCAAGCTGATCCATGCAGCTAGTCCTTCATATCAAGAATTGTGTGTTTTTTCAATCATTAAACCTCTATGCGCACCAGTTTTCCCATCTAGAAATGGGAATACCTCTCTCATAGAGATGCTGAAAGCCTGAGGTCTCTTTTGTAAAGGCTATCAGTATTCTCAAAGGGCCGATTAACAATGTATTGTGACTTCAGTTTGATTGAAATTCCTTTCAACTCATGAACACAGAAAGCTCCCCTCATTTTTCACTCTAAATGGGAAAAGATCAAGATCATCTTCATTAATTACAGTTAGGATTTACAAGGATGAGAAAGAATAACCTTTTTTGTTAGTCTTTCTTAGTCTTTTGAACCACCTGATAAAGCTACCTGTTATATGATGGAGGAGAATTTCTCCTTAACTTTTCCTGGGTACATTCAGCTCTGGAGTACCTGAACAGCATCTTTGCAGATGACACACTGAATCCTGTTTCTCAGTTTCACACTTCATGTATTTTATGGAAATATTTTTGTAGCCATGATGCAATAATTTCTGTAAGGATATTGGGGAGGCAAAACTTGTAAGGAGTGATATCTTTTATATCCCTTCAAGAACAAGAAAAACAGCCTGTATGCCCAAAAGCTTGTTTGTTTTTTTTCCAACTCTCTTAAGTTGGGTCTGTTTAAAGGGTTTAGGGACCTTGTTTACCTTGCTAATTTTTATAGGCTGGTAGGTATCTGACAGCTCCACTTAAGTAGTAAAGAATTAGCTTTGACAGATATATCAGTAATAGGTTTATCTTTTTATATGGCATAAATCTGAACAGGAAACTTACAATGTTTTATGATTTTGCAGCATAATTTTCTTCTCGTTAAACATAAATTGATTCAGTGCTGGGGGGGAGATTGATAGCTAGTGATTAATTTGTATTTTTTTACTTTCTTGTTTCATAAAAGACTTCATGGTGTATTCAGCTCCTCTTCAGTCTATTTTGCCAGCTATTTCCTTCTCAAAAGCAAGCATCTGCTACAGTATTGCTGAACTATTGCTTTGCTAGTGTTTTCCTTTTCCCAGTTTTAAACCCCTACTTTGATTTTAAATTGCTACAATAATTTATGTATTTTGATCAGTTTTAAATTACTTAGCTAAAGCTCTAAGTGATTTTACAGAACTTAAAATGCACACTAATAATGAAATCCTACACTATACAAATAGACTGCCCACATGAATGTCCCCAAAAGTGATGTGATCAAGCAGTAATCGCAATAACCAATTTTCCACATGCCCTTAAGCCACCCTATCCTCAAAATACAAAGGAAAGAAAAGTGGGATGTCGCAGTACGTTCTGAAGTTAAGCAGATCTAAACTTTGTACCTTTTTAATTACTAATACTCATGTTAAAAGTATTTTCCAAATAATTGCATGATTTATAGATGTAAGATAAATGCCTTTCTATATTTAGCTATTGTTTGCTTTGAAAGGCTTTTCGTAAGCTTTAGTTTTGTATTGCACAGTATGACTGCAAAGAAGTTTTTTAAGGCAGTGTTTTCAGAGGTGAAAAGTTTTACAAACAGTGGAGCCATTTTGAAGAAATCCTGTACAACCAACAACACAGAATAGATAATACAGAAAGATCACATAAGATAAATTTTTTTGGCCTAAATGGGGTGACCCTTTTGTTTTAGGCTGGGAATCCGAGCCCAGATCTTATTTGGAAATTTTTTTGTAAACTTTATTTTGCTGTCCTTAATGGATTTTACAGCTGATGTTGCCAGACAGAGTAATGAAAACTAGTAGTAAGATCTGAGACTTGCTGTAAATATTTTCTCCATTAATTGGAAAGTCCTTTGGGGGGGAGTTATACCAATGCATTGGGAAGAGGAGATTGTTGGATCTTTGCACAGTTGCAGGGTGCTTTTTGTGTATGCTAAGGCATGCAAAAGACAGCTCTTGGTACTAAATCGTGAAATGTATATCTGATATCAGTCTACTAAGAATGTTTATTATTTTGCTTATGCCTACTCAGCTACAGTTTCTACTAACCAGAGATTGTAATGTGGCTTTAGCATCTGATGGTTCGCAACATTCCAATATTATTCTCTTTTCACACTGGCTAGGTTTGATTCATCACTTGAGCCAGGGAATATTCACTTTGAACATTTTGTTTTGGTTTTACTTATATGGAGTTTTAGCTTTATATTGACATCTTCATGGCATTAAAATGTTTTCAGTGAAACAAGCCAATATTAAGAACAGTCATTGTAAATTATCTCTATTAAAGTTTGCTGAATATCACTACTGCAACTAAACAGCAGGCAAATCTTGCAGTTTCCCCCAGGCATGTAACATGCTTCATGCTTTGAAGAGGGCAGTCTGGCTACATCTGGAAATTTCTTGTATAAATACAAGATGAAAGATATCCAAATATACTATATTTCCCTTTCAAACTTAAGGTAAGTTTTCCATATCCATAATATCCCACCCTTTCTTTCCATATGTATTTGTGCCAGACCTCTGCTCCAGAAACTGGAAATCACAAACAACCTTGCCAGCAGCAACTATTAACAGATTCATATATTATTCCTTTTTGTATACGTCTGGTTTAGCCAGTACATCACTATCTGTACCCTGAAACTAGCAGAAGTAAAGAATCTGACAATCATAAGCTAAGATAAAATGTGCCCTGCTGTATTTCTAAGTGCATTTCTCTCTTATGTAATAAACAGTTTATAGTTGAGAACTATTTAAATGTTTGCACTATCTAATATAGTGATGAAAGGCGATTCTAAATCTTAAGTCTGTCACACCCTGATGAAAACAGCATAAAGGATTTTACTTTGGATTCATCTATGGTTAAAGGAGACAGGCTTATCCCACAATGATACATATCTATCTTTGATTTACTACTTAAAGGAATAACAGTAGAGCTTACAAAGATAAATTAAAAATGACAATTTTAGAAGAAAAGAATAAGCATTACAGTTATATGATTAGCTTTATTAATATTGTGTTGTTAATAGTCATGTAACATGAATAATGATTAAACAGAAATGGATACAGGAGCCTTCTTGACCTGGCTTCTGTTAGTTTAGATTATTTGTTTATTTATTTAATAACTTTGTGAGTAGTAATAAAAGTGTTTGCGTAGAGGCAGAAAGTTATAAGTACAGGTGTCACGTTTAGTTCTAACAAGATGCGAGTTGCAGAGTGGTCTGGTTTACCAGAAAAATGGCTTTCAGATTCTCTAGTATATGCGCTGCTCAAACAAGCTGAACACGTTATTGGTTCAGAGCCTGATAGGATTTGTAAATTAAGAAAAGAATTTTGTGCTTGGCATGTGTATTAGGAAGCTGATTTAGGGTTCAGATTTTTCTCATTGTAGTTTATAGCATGTCACTATTTCTTGATGCTAGTGAGGAGATGGACAACAGGTTTATACTGTGAATTTCTTACAAGCAATGAAAAGTATATTTCTGTGCAACTCTTAGTCATTGTTTGTTGCATCAGAGAAATCTAAAAGTCCCATATTTTAGAATAATTAGAGAATGAAAGCTGTTACAGCTTGATAAGGTGAATTTATTTAAGCACAACAGAAAAGGTAGGAAATTAATGATTACTCATCAGTGAAATGTATTGATTGAAGATTGGTACTTTCTTTCCACAGATGTTTGCTTTATCTCTTGGGTTAATTTATAGGCCCTTCATCACGTTCTGGCTTCATATTTGGATGTAACTCTTGCAGGCTTTACTTTTCTCATCAATTCATATCTTTCAGAAAACTTTATGTTTTGGGGTATTAGTGAAGAATAATGTGAAGTAAATTAAAAAAACATGGTGTACTGAGAGCTGGCTGGGTTTTGTTTGTTTTTAATAGAAAAGGAACTTAAAAGTTTTGGGTTTTTTTAGTGAAATGGCCATTTTTGACAGAATACTTAGATAATTTTGCATAGAAATCTCAAAACTAAAATCATGATTTGGATTTTTTTAACTTTTGAAACATATTGCATATGTTTCAGAACATATGTTTCTCTTCTGATTCTTCTCATTATTATAACCCAGTGAACATTTCTTTTATTTCTTAATTTTCCTCACTCTCTTTTTATCTGCATCAATGTAGAAAAAAATAGAGTAATTGACCAGATTTCTAACTTTTTCAGAGAACTAATGTAGAAGATGAATAAAATAGTCTTCTATGTTTTACAGTTGTGGGATTTTTATGTATTCCTGTGTCACTGGCCACTATCAAAAACCGGATACTGGCCTAGAAAACCCATAGTTTAATGTTCTGAAATGCTTGTGTGTAACCTTTTCATAACTGTAATTTAGAAAAGTTAAAATTGTGAAAGAGAAACAGGCAGATGTGTATTTTAATTTTTTTTAAGTTCAATAGAATAAGTATGAATTATTTTGAAATGTGCTGAGTTTTATGACAGTAAGAAAATATACGCATATTTTTAATACAAAAATGTTCCCCATGAATCAGTCAGAGATTGAGAAGCTGGAAAAAATGAAGATAAATTATAATGAAGCATAGCTTTTGTATGTAACTTTAGCCTGTAGAAATAATCACTCGGCTCAGAGGAGGCCTGAAAAAGAACAAACTATTTGCATGTATAGAAAGATTGTTTCAGAGCTGTGTCCATTAAAAGGTGTGTTACTGTGAGGATACACTTTTAAAACTGCTTAAGTATCTGACTTTCTGTTAATACCCTATAGACTGCTCTCAATTCCTGAAGAAACTCTAGTAAGAGTCTAGTTAATCTTCTTTAATTAAAAAAGATTGCATAACATTTGAATAAAATTCATAATAAGATTATAAACCAAAGAAGTTATTGATATGTCATGATTATAGATGAGAAGGTAAACTGTATAACTACACCATCTCTTGGCAGCAGTTACAGAACTATATAGAAGAAAACAACAAACATACAAAATGAAAAGTATTTGCGTTAACAGTATATTTTTGCCAAGACAGCCTTGATTGAGCAAGTTTCTTTTGAATTCTAGGTTTAAAACTCATAATTAAAATCTAATTGAGTATACCTGAGGGTTTCTTTTCAAATAAATAAAACTTGTTGTGTGAAATATTTTAAAACAAAGATTTTTTTTCCCATGATGTCCCTATTTCATAAAGTTTGTTTTCAACAGATGTTAGTGCTAAACAGTTAGCAGAGAGGGTGGTGAAATAGGTGGAGCATTGTCCAGCTGTGTTTTATTTAATGTACGACTACAGTGATACTACACAGACTGAAACCAGATACATCCATGGAACAGCTGCCTTCCTTGAACCAAGTTTTAAATTTCTCATGAGATAGAGAACTAGATTTGGAGCTGGAAATGACTACCTATATATTTCACACGTTATGTGTAAATATATAAAAAGTATGTCTCTGTGTGTGTGTATGTATGAACACAAATTCCTAATGAAGTTCTAGTTTAATAAAGTTTATGAATTTGTATAATCTTTCTAATCACTGATAATTTAAACAGGGTACTCTTAGATAATTCAAAATGTATAATTTTCATACTCATTAAGCAATATTTAAGGTATAGTTAAAAAAAAAAAAGCCTTTATGCTTGCTGTTTCACTTTTTTCCATGTGTATTTGTCACTTCCAAACTTGGCTTTTAACTGTTTTTTGCTGAAAGCAGTTACCTGTGTTCAGTTATATTTAAGTTTCTTTCTAATTCATTGTACTAAGGTTGAGATGGGATGGCCAGTTTAAAAAGTACTGTATTAGTTCACATGTAAAGGGTAAAATATTCTGAAAGAATCTGATTCATTTTCTATTTGTGGACTGTGTTTTTTATGGACACTTTTAAGAGCTCCTTGCATTGTATCCTAGCTCCCTGACCTATTTCGTTGTCCTCACCAGTGTGCAGCTCTGTGATCTCATTCAGAGAGCAGATTGAGCTCAAGACCTATAAACAAAGTTTATCTTGTTGAGGTCACCAGAGTATGCTGCTGTGATCTTTACAGAGGCTGAGCTTCACCAGGGCTTGCAAAAACACAGCTAGGACACGTGTGTGTGCTCCTGCCCTTGTAATGGGAGGATTGGTGTATATTCAAGACCACCTTCAGGAGCCTGAATGATTTTTTCAGAAGCTCTGAGCAAGTAGGGACGCCTGTTTTAGTCAGCAGAAAGTGCATTGCCAGCCAGTGGCTTGTCATTTGACAAAAGATGCGAAAGCCTGGTCGATTTTGGTGTTTCATGCATGGAAGTGTGGTGCTAAATGGGACAGGAGTTGACAGGGCTGTAGGAATACATGAATGCTGGGCTCTAAGCAGCTCGCTGCTGTTGCTTGGATGTTGCGTTGAGGTAAGACTGCCAGACAGGGTTCAGCTAGTGTCTGCTGCTGTGTGTCTGCATGTATAAAACACAAACTTCAGTTTAGATTGCTCGCCTTAGGAAACGAACAGGGTTAAGTCAGAAAGTGAATCATTTGGGGTCAAGTTAGTGAGGGATTGGCACTGAAGACACAAAAGGGAGTGTGCATACTCAATTGTAATTTGCCTTCTTTTTTCTCATTTTTGAATGACAGTGGACTGTATGTCTATATATAGTACAGAAAAGGGAATGGTGACTTTGTTGATTTAGACTTTGTTTTTCTTCATATGAGATGTGCCTGAGGGTTAAGCAAGTAATCTGAAATTACTATCATTGGCAGAATATATATTTAACTCATTGGTACAATAGAGCTGTTAAGTAAGACAAAGTTAAGTGACAGTCAACCCTAAAAGTAAAGATCCATTAAGGCACTGGAGCAGAAGGATGCAAAGAGTGTAAACAAGTCAAAGTAAAAATACTGGCAACAGGTTACTGCCTGGATTTATTGTAGTGTATTTTATAATATGTGATAGAAAGGAAATGATGCCATAAGATGCATGTAACAACTTTTTTTTTTGTGTGTGACAGATGGTTAGTAAAGGTTAGATCTTCCAGGGAAATTTAGGAAAGGTATGGTAGATAGGGGAGAAAAAAAATCAGGAATGGCTTTCGGCATATTGAACTTAAGTTGCTAATTAAACATTCACAAAGTGATGTCAAGATGAACTAAGATGTTGAGCAGATAGAGAATGATGAACCTTTCACTGGAAGGTAGTTTAATGGCATGAAAATATTGGTAATCATGGTTGTGGATAAGGTTTGTACAATACATTGCAGAGAGAGAAATTCAGGGACCAAGTAATGTTGAATAGCCAGTGAAACTGGGAGAGGGAAAGAGAGTCATGAACCAGAGGAAACAGTAAATAAGGGAGTCAACATGTAGAAGGTGTACAGGAAACACTGAACCTCAAAAAATGACAAAGAATAGGGAACAGAGAGTATGCACTTTTTTCAAAGGCTGATGAGATTGAGGATGGGGTAGCATTTGTTGGATTTGTCAGGGATAGATCTGTTGAGACTCTGGAAGAAATTTAAGTTGGTTTGAAAAGGAATGAGGATGGAATAAAAGGAAGATTTGGGGTGACGGGGGAGCAGGAGGATGGGGAAGAATGAAGGATTGGATGAAGAGGCCAAAGTATGAAAAAAAGCAATGCAGAAAGAGAGAGACAGAGCTATTTGGTTTAAAAAAAAAAAAAAAAAAAAAAAGCTCATGCAAATGATGTTTTTGACATTCGGTTCAGTGCTCTTATTCACAAACAACAATCCACAGATCTCCATCTCCTCTGAAGATGCCACTGCTGATAGAGAAGAAAGCTGTAGTTGTCAGGCATGAGTGAAATACTGTGCTGAAATGAAACTGGAAGGCTAGGATAAAAAACAGAGGAATCATTCCTTTTGTTGGATGGAGAAGATATTTTGGTATGCTAGTGATGAAAGAGAATTGGAGTCAGGAGAAGTACTAGAGTGTCACAAAAGAAATGGAAGTAGGAAGAGAGTAGAAAAGAGGGTTTTGAAGCAACATTAACAGTAGAGGAAAAGGCTAATGGCAGAAGGAAAAATTCTGTAAGGCTTCTGTACTCCACAGAGACAAAAGGGGATGGAGATTCTGCAGCCTGTTTGAGGGGGTCTTGGATGTTGTCCAGAACATTTTTGCATTACCATAGTTTTAATAATCAGATTATTTATATGAAATGAGACAAGAGAAGAGATCAATTGGCTTAAGCATGCTATTCCGAACAAAAGAATGATCTGCTGTAATGTATTCAAACAATAATCTGTTTTTAATATCTATTAAAAAGTAAAATTTAATATAAAAGCCACCGATGATTCAAATATATTCATGAATGCTACTGTAAAACAGCAAGCTGCATTTTTCTAAAAGGTTTCTTCGCTCCACCTAATGCTTAGGTACTTGATTGCTGGTCTGTAAGCTAGCTGGGAAGCTTTGTGTGACAGGGCATTGGGCAATGTAGATATAAAAATATACAGGTGTGTCTTTTAAATTGAAACACTCATTTTCAAGTCATTTCCATACTGAGTATCAGAAATCAAATTGTGGTACACCGGATCATCATCTTGGAGAAGCAGTGAAATCTCAGCTTTAAAGCTAACTTATTTTACAAGGTACCTTTAATTCTGAAAGATTATAAGTTTTGTTAGATTGAAGCTGATACTACCACAAAACTCAGACTGCCAGTTATTTAAGGCAGCATGTTGTTTCTGAGCTAATGCTTTTGACAAAACCACATTTTGTCAAAAGAACTTTCACCACTGTATGTTGTACATACAGAAACGCTTGAGTGATTAACTCTGTAATATTTTATTTGTGAAACCAGTAAATTTATTATCTGTGATTTTGGATTCAGAAATTCTAAAGATTAATGGGAATTCATAATTTTTCGCTGTGTAACACTGTGTTCAGTTAGGAAAAACTACTTCCAGAATATAATTTTTGAAAATTTTTCAGTTTTTCAGTTTTTTGCTTATAAATGTATAGTTTTTAAGGTTTGCTTATTTAGCTAGTGAATTATATAAAATTAATGTAAGAAAACAAGCAACATCAAAGAAATGATTGTGGATCTGTCAGGAAAAATGCTTGAAAAGAAAATAAAAAATTGCTTAAATTGCTTTTTGCTTTTTTTCCCCCCATTTCTTTTCTTTTAACAACCATATAGCTCAACTGTCTTCTTCCTTTTGCATTTTATTCATACTTAGCTCTGGGGCCTAACCCTGAAGTTGCTGCGTTTGTCAAGTAAAATGATGAGTTAAAGGTAATTGAAATTGAGGGCACTTAGCAATTCTGAATCTTGCAGATTGGAGCCAATGTACCTTTGGTTTAACCCTCCTCACCCCCCCCCCCCCATTCCTCACTGACCTGTAAAAGAAGCAGAGAAAAAGTGTCTTTTTAGCTTCTCCAAAACAACCCTTTCTCCCAACAGTTTTCTTTGCTGAAAGATGATGGAATTTTTTGTTTTCTGGGTGCTTTTCCTTTTTATTTCAGATGGAGTATGGCCCTTGAAATTCAGTAATAAGTATATTGTCTAATATCAACAGCCTTGCACAGCATTATTTATAAACCACTTAGGCTCTGAGTTAAGAATGCCTGTTTTGTCACTGAAATATTTCATGTTGCAGAATAACAATTTTCTCTTTTAACTGTGACATGTTTCCTCCTCCTCCTCCTCCTTTCCAACCAAAAAATAAAACCACATGCACATTTTTAAAATCTGTGTTCTTTTAATTAATATGCAGTGGAAATATGGCAGAATGGTTTGCGGTGCATTTTTTATGGGAAAAATCAAGTAATATAGAGCACACAATAGTTCACAATACCAACCAGACCTACGCACTGTCTATATCTTGCAAGAAATATTTTAGTAAAAGTGAACATGACTGTTCATTTCTTAGAAAAATGCATCCTTCATGTTGGAATATACATATGTTTTAGTTGCTTTTTGAGCAAGAAGGTACATTAATTTATTGTGCATCTACCTTTGACAACTCACTGCAAACTACAACAGTTTTGGCTCTAGCGTTATTGAATCAGAAAGATTAGCTTAATGTGAATTTCCATTTATTTTCACTCAGGTTTCACTCCATTCACACAGTGTCTCTTTAGGATTACTAAAATGATCTTAAACTTTGGGAACACTGAAGGCTGGAAGAACGTGAGAAAGTATATTGAATTATGGTGGGAATAACTTAGGGCAGTTGCATTATGGAGACATCTCTGTAGCTCCTTTATATTTTCTTGGGCTGCTTGTTTATTGTAAATAGACAAAAGGGCTACTTTTAAATGATGAAACTCTGGTGGTTTTGGAAATGCTCTGTTTACATAGATGAGTTCACAGAGATCTGTGGACTTACAGTGATGTTGTATTATGGTTGTATCTTTTAAGTGTAAATTTCTAATGGAGTTCTGTGGAAGAAACAATTGATCAAATTTGGTTCTTTTCTGAGAAGGCGGAGGAACCTTTGACAGCTGGGCAAGTCTGTCTGAGGATGATTAAATTTTTTTGAAAGAGGCAAAAGGGTATTTTTTTGGCTTACAGAAGCCATATTTATGATAGGAAAACCATAAATTCGCTAGGTTAGGATGGGATGGGCTAGATAAATTATGAAAAGATACAAAGAACATTTCTTCTACATGCTCATACGTTTTTCACATGCAGTATAAAAATCCCCAAAGGAAGCCAACTGAATAGATTCCAAAGACTATTTTTATTAGCAATATTTATTGTTTTTTGTGGCCAAGACAGATTATTTTCTCAAATGCAAAGTTTGACAATGCAGCCAAACATTCAGTTGGGGTTTCATTTTTAAACCATTAGGCAAATATTTAGCAATGCTGTTAAGAAGCCATCTTCCCAAAATGGGATTCCCGAAATCTTTCTTGATAGTTTCTTATTGTTTAAATGAATTCATCTACTGTGGTAAACAATATTCTTAAAAATTGACAGCTGTAGATGGTGAAGAAAGCAAGGTCAGTTAGAAAGGACTTTCTCATCATTCTGAACTGGTCCAGAGACTTCTTTAAGGCAAGTCAGCCTGTTGGCTTCCGTGTTTTGTCTAAAACCACATTTGGTCAAATGTTTTGGGTGCCTTGCCTTGTTGTCTTTGGTGTAAATATTAGAGAAGTCTTTGGATTTATAGAAATCAACTTTTTATATCAGTTTCACTAAAGAAAATGCCAATTCATTTTTCGCTGTGCTCGACTACACTGCTCTATGGCCCATCTTGTAAGAATGCTGTTTTCCGTAACATCCTGATGTTTTCAGATCAAGCATTTCACTCTTGTGTTTTTATTTCAGTCAATAGTTCCATGATATAATTCATGATTTATTATAGGGGATTGAAGATTTTATAGGCATTAAAAACAGTTCTAGAGCTGTTTACTTTTTCTAACTTATTTTTCTGGTTATGTAGGTTTTTCATCACAATACAATTCCTTGCTTCTGCTCAAGAAAAGCAGCAGAATATTAAGAAAAAGCCAAGCATTTTGTCTGTTCATTCGCAGTAAATAACTAGCAACGCTTCTGTATGATATATATGTTAAAGATTATTGGAAGATATTGAACCATAATTGAGTGTGTGAGCTTAAACACAAGATCCCAAGGACCTGCCTCCCCCCAGAATATCAACCCTCCACCCAGAAAATGATCCTAGTTGCAACAGATGAGAATATAATAAACATACAAGTTAGTTAAATACAGTGGCCAGTCAGATGTACAGATTATGGCAAATAAAGTTAGGTAACCATATTCATTATGGGTTAATTAGGATTTAGAGAAATGAAGGAGTGTTTAAGGTCTGCTAATGAAACATGAAAATGTAACTGAGATAGAAAATCACAGAGGAGAGCAAATCATAAAACAGTATAATGACATAAACACTAAACCCTCCAATTTCACAAGTTAATCTTGTTTTGCATCAATATGACCATTACTTAAATAGCACCGGTTTCTATGCCATGGTGGTAGAGTACCGAAGTGGTAGAGCACTGAAGAGCTGTAAGATAAATTGAAAGCCCAGAGAACACATTTAAAGAGACTTAACAAAAGCAACTGATGATAGTCTGCAACTAGCTACTCAGGGAAAAACTGATAAATTCCTGAATTCAGCTGGCAAAGACTGACTAGATATTTCAGAAGTGATATACTAAATCCAGGGAGTACAGTTAAATCTCTTTTCTGGGGTATGGCTGAGAGCAAAGTGAATATGCTTAGTTCAGTAGAGATGACTGAATGGGGGATGGGGAAATAAAAATTTGGAAAGTAAAACTCTTTGATTGGGAATGTTTCTTTCTTGTCGGTTGAGATCACAGCTCTTTGTGACTGCTGGCTGTCTCTGATGCGATCACCTTCAACACAAACCCTGACTACTTTTCTCACTTGTGACTAACAAAAAGGTTTCTGTGAGGTTTCTTTTTTTTTCTTGCAGCTTTAGCTTATGCCTTTGTCACCTCAATAGTGGACTATGATAATATGTTGTCTTGGAATGCTTTTATGTTTGTTAAAAATTGTAATTTTTACACTGAATGTAGTCAGTGTCAACTAGGTTGTTTTGCTGAGACCATCTTACTCCAGTGAAATTGGTGGTTTTAATCTCAAAAAGCCATATATGGTTTGGGACTTGCCTTTGTGGTAGCTCTGCCTGGCTAGTCCTGCCCTTCTGCCTCACATTTGCAATCAGTATAAGTACCTGAGTTGGAAATTCTCCTGGATGTGAAAGAGAGGGAGGTGAGTATGGGAGGCATCTCTAGAAATCACCTCTCCTGTTCAGAAAACACCTTCCCTGTGCTGAAATAAGCTTGAATAGACTTCATGTCGCTTATGGCACGCTCACTATTGAATAAAGCTTCTTTTGCTGTAGCCAGGATAGTAGTTGCATAGTTGGTTGTGTTTGCAGATGACATTAAGTGGAATAAAATAAAGGTTAATAAATGAGTAAATTTTGTCGTGTATCTATAAAACAGAAAGATGGCTATAGCAGAAGCTTTGTCACTACTTTACAGATTTCACTTTCCCTGCTGCCTACCTTTATTTACTGCCTCTGCTTTTAAAAACATCTCAAAGATGTTAGTGACAAGAAGGAAGAAGAATGGCTTGGCTGGGACATAGTTGTCTCCTTAAATAAAAGGGGGTGAGGGGAGAAAAAGCATTAGATAAAGTGTCAGCTTACTATGAAACATTGTATCCTTGAAACAATGTGGAAAGTTCAGAAGTTTCATTAGTTAAATGTATTGTGTTTCTCATGGAGGTGGCTTAGATATCGGCGGTTAGCAAACTGACTAGGTTTATCTTCTGCTTTTCATTGAACATGTCTTATTTAGGATCCTGGGGACTGAGAACAGCTTGTGTGATGCAGAATCCTAACCACATGGCTCTGGTGTAGGTCATTAGGTTGCAATAAACACGTCATGCAGCCACTGTCGTCTTCACTTCCCATATAGCTCTGCTTCAGTCCACCAAGAATTTTTGTACAAAGGGTATTCATTAATGATGATAATAATTCGTCATGTAGCTTGCTTTTTCTTCATCTTTTCTCTGGCTTCCTTTTTATTTTCTGGTTCTCGTTCTCTCTGTGAAGACTGTGACAATATTGCAAACTCTCACATTCTTCTGTTATCCCAGCTTTTTTTGATACTTCTGGAAACTGCCTCCTTTCTCACATGTGCTTCATGTTTTCTGCCTGTCATTTCATGTTGCCCACAAGTCCAGTCAGCTGTAATTGCTTAATAAAAATAGATGTGCTAATTCAAAGCTAGAAAGTGTTTACACTGATGGAGTTGCTTGCTAGAATGCTTTCAAACAAGTTGCAAAAGACAGGGTATTACTACAGAATTTGCTGAAATAGCTAAATGTTTAAAAATTATTAATGAACTTGCCAAATTTTGCATGGCATATTAATAGTGCTCCATAATAGTGGACACCTCTGCAATGAAAGGAGAGGGGTAAGGGGCGAAATGTGGGTATGCTTTATCCTAATTTATCTATATATCTTTATCTAGTGGTTCAATGCTCTCTCCCTCCCTGACTCAAACTTCTGAAATGCGTGCATTAGTTCTTTTGTTTCATGTCTTTCCAGCAAGAAATGTTCTGATGACAATTTTTTTGCCAATGATTTGTTAGCAAGATTAGACATCAGTTAAATATGTTAAGAGGCTAGAGGCCAAACACATTATTTTCTTTGAAAACTGCACCAAACATTTGCCAGTGTGTGTAAAAACTTCTTGTTCAACCTTCAATCATTTTTAGAGCAACCTTCAATCATTTTAGAATATTTGATTTAGTGTTACAATTCAGGGTTATATTCCTTTGCAGAATAATATATGGAGGGCAAGCTTGCAGAGCTCAAAGTTAGGAAAACAATCTTCTCACTGGTAAACTGAGTAAATTTATTTTTAAAGTCAAACAGAATTGCTGATGCAATCTGATTGCCTTTTAGAAGTGTCTTAGCTGCTTTAGAAATTCATGTAAATTAAGATGGATAGATTTGGGCTATATTTGTTCTACTGCTTTCTTTTTTGTGATTAAGGGACATATAATGTCTGAGTCTTGGACATCTGTATGTTGCCATTTGTCTTTTCAAATGGGACAGCTGAAAAAGGGTAAGAGTTGGTGGAAGTGTAGACACTTCATTGAAAAGTGAGCGACGTTTTTCAGGTGAGCTGTTTATTTCCAGAGAGATGCAGTCTAGGTTTGATCAGATGAATTCATAAATTCATGTTAAATATAATCTATACCTTTTACCAGAGAAAGGGAGGTAAGGAGAAACAAAACACCTGAAATGGTGTGTGATTTACTGTATTTTTTAAGTAGTAAGACAACAGAGAAAACGCTTTGGTTGGATCCAAAATCATTTCCTTATTTTAGTTTGTATAGAAAATGACAAGAAAAGGGAGGGGATTTCAGATTAACCCAGAATGAAATGAAAGAAAAAAAAAAAAACCCTTGCAGTAGCCTGGGCAGCGAAATGAAAAAAGGATGTTATTTTAACAGATGTACGTTGCTGTGACATTGTTGGGGAGGGAGTGGGAGTGTTGAATGGGCAAGTGCTGTGAAGTCTAAACTAAGTATTTCCAATTCATTTGAAATAGCTGAATACCATATTTTGATCTTTCTGTCATTTTTTTTAGGTGTGATTATTAACTGTTTATGATGTTTCTTTATGTATCCGTGGTATTTTATAAAGAGAAAATACATAATTTTAATTACTTCTTAGTGTTTAACAAATATTACAGAATATTTATTTTCTGATAACTAATTCACAGTTTATCCTCTGTGTATGTTATCACATATTTGGAAAATTTCGTGTAATTGGATGCATAAAATATGTTTCTTAGTATTTAAAAACAACACCCCAACACAGACTTACAGTTTTAAATTGCAATCTGTTCATAGAATTTCTCCAGGATATGCGTAACTGGTTAGAAGTGACAGTCATTTCAAAACTTGGTCTCAGAACAAGTGTTGTGGATAAATCTAGGTTATTACATTTTCCCTCCCTACTATAAGAAGCATTTACTTAATGTTTTACACCCTCTTTTGTTTGTTGTAGAGTCATTTGGGGAGTGAATGGCTTATGTGACTCCTCTCAAAACCTAACTAAATCTGCACACCCCAATAAGTTTACAGTCATTACTGAAATGTCATAACACACAGATTCTCTAGATTTTGGAACAAATTTAGAACAAATATTTGAATAGGTAAACAACATCAATTACTTCAGTAGCTTGGGTCTTTTGCATGCAAAATAGCCCATTAAAAGAGCCTCAGTGAGGTGCGTAGTCATAAATTAGGAGAAACAATAACTGAGGTTTTCTGTGCAAGCTTAACTCGGTCTTTCTGTGTGTTTGCATTATTTGATCACATCCTACTTTTTTTTTTTTTTCTGTAGAACTGTTTCTTTTTTAATATATAAATTGGATAGTATTCACTGAGTAAGTAGTTGTTCAGTATTCTGTCCTTTTACTGTTGGTGTGTGATTCTAGATCTGACTAACTGCACACTGTTCAAACCCTTCTCCAAAAACATATGCGTTTCTATATATTTTTTCTATTTTGCTTATCACTATGGTAAATAAAGGACTTGGAGGTCACTAATTAGTCTTCCTCTCCTCTGTGAGAGGAGTGGTTTGTTTTAATCCTCATCTTACAGGCACAGGCAACCTTTAATTCTTGAATGCTTGATTTTCCAACTACATTAATTTATCTTAGGAAAAGAGGACAAATGAGATATGAATTTCCTAGGTGGGTAAAAAGAACCCAACCTGTCTCAAATTCTTTTATTTCCCTCTGTTCCCCCTTCCTCTATATTCCCTCCAGTTTCTGTTTCCATTTGGATTCTTCCTCATCTCTTCCTTCCCTCTTCACTCCTGGATGCCCATGTGGTTCCAGTTTATCCCCTCCAGGTCCCTTGCTTTATCCCCACTTTTCTGGGCTCCTTATCCTAGCTCAAAATGTCCCCATATGCTGAAATACTGTTTGTGCCTGTTTAATTCTAATTTTCCTTTACAGTGCTCCAGCCCTGTCCCACAGGTTCTTGTCGGGTCTGCTCTCTCCTGTGCTTTCTCTGAAATGCAGTAGTTTCCTTTCCTCCTCAGTTTCCTTAGACTCCTAGCCGCAGTCTGATCTTTCCCTGCCATTGGTTTCACTTTCTTTCTCTCTAGTCAAACTCCTTTACACTCAGTGTCCCCTTTTGCCAACTGTCAGTCTTGCTGAACTTCCCTATCCCTGGCGTGGGATGTGATCGTTTGCTCTTGTGCAGACACAGCTTAGTTATAAATGCAAGTTACAGGGTTTGCACGCACAGGATGGGCTCTCAGGAGTTTTGCAGGATTCTGGGTGAAGTACATTTGCCCTACATTTTCTAATCTTATATTTTGATCTAGTTTAGCTGAATTTTCGAGGGAGGCCCTCGCTCCTGAATGCCATCTGGCCATCTTGACTGCTGTTTTGCCAAAGGTAGAAGCCTTAGGCAGGCATTGAGCATGTTGCTGATTTTTAAGTATTTAGTGATGGAGTCTCCATTAGTGATGAAAAATGAATGATATTGCTAAGTGAAAGTGAAGAATGGTTAAATTAACAAGAAAGTATGTATGTGAAAAGCATCTTGGTATCTTAGTCAAGACCTTTGATTTTTTGGTTAGGAAGCAGGAAAGCTGTGTTTTGCAAAAATGCTGGGATTTAATACAAGATTTTCATAGGACGTTTCTCTCCATTTAATAGAAGAGGATTTTTTTAGGGATTTGACTAAACTGTGACTTAATACAGAAAAAGTCTACTCTACACTAGAACAAGATGCTAATCTGAAAGTAATTTCTATCTTTCTCTAGGATTACTAGGGGAATATAATTAAAAATAAAAACATACAGCATTCCCAAGCTTGAATTTTACTGCAGCTAAATGGAACACAAACCTCAGAATATCTGAGCTTTGTTCTAAATCTATAACCCATTAATTTTGGCAAGGTTGAAAAATACCAAAAGCACATTCTTCCAATCCTTCTTTCAAGTCCTTTCCAAAGTATGTATAATGTATTTTGGCATTTTTAAACTGTAAGTCTGCTTAGAGGGGTGATGAGACCTGTCTTAAAATGTATAATTATCTTAACCAGGCATAACTACCTTTATTCAGCACTAGTGGGAGTTTTCAAGGGTGCTGATGCTTTGTAAATGTGGACTGTATAATTGGATTTATGAAAAAATTAGATTTTGCGTTCAAACTCTTCTTGGTATGAAAACCTGTTATGAAGCATACATGACATTTCTAAAAGTCCCTAGAAATATTTAGCTTCTCTACCCGTTAACACTAAAAATGCGGGTCCTTCTTGTTAAATTTAGGAATAGCAGCAACGTGCACAAAATGCTATAAAGAAACGTTTAGCCAGTCTTGAAGCAAGCAAACTTTTTAATGTGTTATTTCTTTGACGAGCAGGTACATACCAAGTTCCACTGCAGGCAAGCCCATGCCCCTGGCACTGACACTTCATGCCTGACATTTTCCTATGATGGTACCGCCCTTGCCAGCCGGGGAGGTAGGTGATTAAAAGAACTCTTTGATGTGTTGAATGCAAAATGGTTTTAACTTTTACTAACGTATAAATGGTTCAGTAAACAAACTATTTAAATCATAACATCATTAAATGTACTTATTCTTGGTGGTGGTAAGATAGTGAAATAAGTTATTAGTGACTTATACGTGAAGTGTTTCTCAAATTACGTCTTCTGTTATGATACTCCATTCAGTACTATGCTTGTGAAAGGGCATTTTTACAGCAGTCAAGGAATATTTTAAGAGAACCATGCTGTTTATATTATACAGTTCTTGATCTGCTTTCTTGTCTAGTATTAATAATCCACCACAAAGGAAATTATTAGCTTAATTAAAAATAACATAAGAGAAATTTCATTATTTAGTTCTTTAGTTCTTAGAAGGTTATTGTCTCTCAATACGAGTATCTGTGTTCTGGAGTTATTGTGACTAATTCCTCAAGCTGCTTCCTTATGCAATGTGCTTTTTTGTCCTAACTTGAATTTTTACTTAATTTATGTCATAAGCACTATCAGGTGATGACTTGAAGTGAGTGGCCAAAATATACTGGAATGGAAAAAAAAAATTGACGCGTCCACAGGACAGGAAAAAAACCCTTGTTTTATTAACTTCAGATAAAACTTTTTGCCAGGAGTCTTAGAGAACAGTAAAAATTTTGAGAGGACAAAGACCTTTTAAAGACTCATTCACTGCAGCACTAGATAGATTTGGATAGGATGGTGTGTGCTCAAGATAACTTTTAATCCAGAGGTTTGTCTATCCAGTATTTTACAGGCAGGTGCAAGCATGCAATCCAAGCTGTCTGGATGGAAACCAGCTGTAACCAGAAGCTATGTGTATGCATTAGCATGGCCCCAAGGCCAAATAAACAGGCCTAGTGAGAGACAGTATATGTTAATGCAAGCTCAGTGTTGTGCCTAAGATATGTACATGACATCTGGTCAGTTTGGTGCATGGACAAAATGAAATTACATCTACAAAATACCACAGTAGAAGTATTCATAGCCTGCAAACTTTCTGAAGCAGGAGCAGCGCTTCTGAGCGGCGGGCTGCAGCCTGCAGTTTTTTGCACCCTTCCCCTCACCCTGTCCCTGAGAAACAGAGTGGCACTCATGGCTTTCACAGCCAGATGCACCTCCTTTGGGATGCCCTCTACCTCAGTTCCTTGTTTTCCTGCCCTGTTTCTAAGATCCCAAACATTATGTTCCCCAGATAACATCTTTCAGAGGAGGATGGTGGTCTCCTTGTCCTTGACAGCCCTAGGCTTACTGGGCACTTGACTTGTTTGTTAACTGCTGTCCAGACTCCTGGATTCAGAGCCAGATCAATGGGCCCTACCTAAGTGGTTGAGCTAAATACCCTCAACCTTGCTGGTCCTTACTGAACTGAACACTTACCGTATGAGCATCTTCTCCTCTTTGGAAAGTAGGCAAACCATCCAGCTTTCTGTTCTGGGCTAGGTAAAATGAAGTGCCTGTCTCCCAGTGGTGTTGCCCCCAGAAAATCCACACAGACATACCTTATATGATTAAAGAGAAATCTCTGTGTGTCTTTAAATATAAACAACAAAAAACAAAACAAAACCCCCTAATGTGAGGGATATTCAGTAGTGCTGTCTTGAATCCTCCATTTATGTAAGTTCTCTCATGTTTGAGTTTATGGATATAGATCACATAAATGACCTTTGCTTATTTTAATTGCATGTGGCACTTTTTCTTGCGAGCTCTTCCTCTTCTTAACTGTCTCCAGATTTTCTGTTTTGTTAAACAGACTTTAACTTATTTACAGCCTAACTACCACATTTTTTTAAGCTATGTAAAATCTTGATTGATTGCAGAACATAAGATTGTACAGAAATTTGGCCCCTCAGTATGGTTAAAAAATGCTACCTTTGTCCAGCATATTTGATTGCGTTAAAAAATCTGTATGTATTCTGTGCTAAAGAATGAGGAGGATTCATACCTTATTTTGTCTTTTTTGGTTAGTGCTCTAATATGAGTATTGCTTTGGATCTGTACCAATAAAAGCAGATGTGGATCCAGCATTCATAGATTAACACACCTGCCAAGTGCTGAGGATCAAAGAGAGGATAGTTGTTTGGGGAATGGGGACTTTCGCTGAAAGCCTGCTCTACTCTCCTGCATCTGATGTAGATTCTGTGTCGCATATGAGAGAGATGAGGCAGGACTCAGCTGCAAGCACAAGGGAAAATGAAAAGCTAAGGAACTGCTTATGAGAGTTCCCAGTCTTATTCTTGTTGGGTATTAGGTAGTAACTTGACAGAAATTTAAGAAAGTGATATTTTTACACACTTGTGACCATGAAAGTTATTTTTTCTAAATGCAGTGAAGATAATATTTGGGAAACGTTTTCTTTGTTCAGCAGTGAGGAGGTAAGGACGGACTTGGGGTCCTGTTATAAAAATAATTTTTTTTTCCTCTGGGTATGTACAGAATTTATGGAGTTAGTTTTTGTTGTTGTAATATGAAACCATTAATTTATTAATTCCGTGAATCTCATCAAAGTCATTTGTTTAATTTATTTTCTTTGATAGGAACAGTGTGCAGACTTAGTGCCATCTTAATGTAGGAAACCAGTTCATTGTAGTTGAATTCAGTGAAAACTATTCACCTCTAAACCTGTCAAATAGCTTTAGCATATACATGCTTTCTTTAGGGCTGAAAATGAAGTTTTTCTGTTTGTTTTTTTTTCTCTTCCTTTTTTATGTTTTAGATGTATTTCTCTTTTCAAAATATTCTCATGGAAAAAGAAAACAATTATAAAGTTAGTTTAAAAAGTAGAAACATCTTGAGTACAGTGGCCTGAACATTCAGGGATTGTGCAGCAGCATATGTAGTGAATTCCTATTTTGTGAAGAGTAATATATATTGCTCTTTATGGTAAATACAAATATTAGCACTTTAAAAATCCAGTGGTTTTAAATCAACTGCTTCTCAGTAGTTAAAACCAAGGTTCATTTGAAACAAATACTAAAAATGCATTAATTAGCATTAGTGAGTATAACCAACTATTTGCACTACTTGGAGTTCAAACGGCCTTCTCACAGTGTTCCAGTATTCTTCATTTCCATATGTATAGAGAGGAGGATATACTTAAATATTTGGCCAGGCTGGTATATCTGTCCAGTGGGTAAAGTTTGGTGGGGATCAGGTGGTCCTGAGAGCTGCTCCAAGTGTAAATGCTGAACTGCTGATTAGTGACATCCCCTCCCCAAGCTAGGCGCTGGCGTTCAGCGCTTGGCTCCTGGTGAGCGTGATCCTGGCTTGGGGCCCCTCATGCAGGAGTTCTGATGTTGCAGCTCCTGTTGCTGAACCAGTGCAGAACGCAAGAAGGATGTACCTTGCTCTGTCAGGTGCCTCTCATGGCACGTAGTTTAGGCCTTCGCAGAAAGGCTCTGAGTTTATAGACACACAGTGTTCTGGTGCTCTCTTTCTCTTTTTGTGCTATGCCTTTCCTTTGCTGTATTTTAAAAAAAATCTCATTTCCTTTATTTCTTTGTTTTCCCCAGTGTTCTTTGTGAGTGTCTGTCCTTGAGCTTTGCTTTCAACACAAGACTTCCTCTTAAAATAAGAGCTCCTTGAAGGTTGTTGCTGACTTTGGACTTTATGAGTTTCTGGCAACACTTTATTTTGGCAGTGCTTTCACTTCGTTTGGGGCCATCTGCATTCATTTACTTGTCTTCCTGGTCAGTATTTACCATAAAGAAAAAAATCAGACAAAGTCCTTGTAATCTCAGTGCACTGGCCTTATTTCGACTAAAAGCCATTTACAAAATATCTATCCTGGCTCACCAAAAATTGTTTTTCTAGTAGGTGGTTCTTACCTCTTGATAAATCTGATGCTCAGTCCTATTGGGAGAACAGTGTCTGACCTGATCATATCAGGCTAGAGTCTGATTCCTGGTATGCTTCTTATTCAAATGGTGAAGAACAGCGTTGGAAATGTTGTTTGAAATGCTATAGAAGAAATTCGGCCGGCGTCTGGGAGAAGTCTGCCATCAGGACAAATATTAAATGATCCAAAAGTGGACAAATTTGAATGCTTCATACTGAACTGCACGACTTCTGACTTTGTGTCTTTCTTTAAAAGTAACTATTTTAGCCATGTGTGAAGTAGTTAAAAATAGATCAGTACTGCTGCAGCTTCTTGTAAAGAAGCATTCAACATACAAGGATGCTATTGAAAATATCCTTGGTGTTGTGGAATATTAATATGTCTGTTTTCTTAGAGACAGTGATTTCAATTCCTAATGCAAATTAGATTCAAACAAGAATGTCTGATTTGGAACACACCAAATTTTAATTGGAAGATGGCTTTGGGCAAATCTTACATTATTTTTAAAGATGATAAAAATTTCATAGTATTGGCCAAGTCATTCTACTAGCATTTCGCCCTTTCCAAATACTTACGAACAATTTTTGCACTGTGGAAGAGAGTGTTGATTTGAAATCAACCACAGTTTCTAGAGTCTTTCTGGCTTCTTCTAATTTTTTAAACCAACACAGTACACTTTCTTGTTAGCAAAAGAGCTGTATCTAAATGTCTGACTGCATCTCTCCTGCTAAAGCCTGGCAGGACTACAGCTTGAAGATCATGTCAAGGCTCATTCCACTGGGAACAGCACAGCCTTGGCTGCTAGCCTTAGATCTGTCCCTATCCAGGAGATTTGCAGAGCGGCCAAATGGTATCCTTTGCATACATTTATAAAGTGCTGGTGCTTTAGATATAACATCTAGACGATAAGTGTTTTTTTGTTGGGGGTGGGAAGGGAAAGGGAGGGTTCATATTACAAGTCCAAATGCTTTGAAGTGTTTGGGATGGAGTCTACTATGAAACAATAAGAAAATAGATATTCCCAAAATAGGGACTCAACATTTTTCTTTCTTGTCACTTTTCGGCTTCCCAACGAGCAGAAATATACTCTGCTCTAGACATCATTTATTTAAGTTGTCCACTTCTTAAAAATATTTTGTAGTAAGGAGTTATCCTAGTCTTTAATATAAACATACATGATGTACGAGGCCACACATTACTGCTTTCCCTGTAAAGGGTACTGCTGGCCTTGATTTCTTTTGTTACGGCATGTTACTTTTTTTTTTTTTTTTTTNTTTTTTTTTTTTTTTTTTTTTAACATTTTATTTCCAAGGCCTCCTTTGAGCTCTTAATCTCAAAGACTGGAAGTCCACAGAATACTTTTAGACAACAGAAAATTACTTCCATGCAAGGTTTGGGCTTGGAGGGAAGCAGGTCTGTGGATTACCAGTCACTTGCCTACCTCTCCTCCTAGGTCAGGAAGACTTTATAACTTTTTGTCTAAAATTAATCTCCTGATATTTTTAAGGTGAAATGTGGTTTAAAAGTCCTTTCCCCCCCCACCACCCTTGAAAGCACTGCGGCACTGATTTTGAATGCAAAGGGATGTCTAGGTGCCTGAGCAAGGTGCCTCAGGACTCAAAATTCTGTAACTCATCTCATGCTAGAAATATGTATCCCGGAGGGATGATCAGCAGAGATGTAGATCTCTCTGAGAATAAGTAACTAATCTCTTTTTTTTTTTTTTTTTTTTTTGTTCTCACTTTGTTAATATGTCATAACTTTTCAAAAGGGAATAAACAGCCTGACTTTTACGGGCCTACGGAGTTGCGCGATGTGTATCAAACACAGATGAGAACTGCTATAAATGTCTTACTCTAACCTTGATTTTGGCTTGTTTGGCAAAAGGTGTTCTGGAAGGGTGTGAAAAGGTTTCATTACAGCAAGTGTGGGTTCGCTTGCTTCCCTTCTCTGCCTTCCCCAAGGAATTCTGCCTGATTCCAGGGCCTGTTCTCCATATTGAGATTGTAGTTTGTTCCTGTTTGCCTGCTAAAGAAGCAGAAGGTCTTCATGTGCCTTTCATTCTTCCTGGTCATTTTTCCAGGGCAGGTAGAAACCAGCCACATAAAACCTGTTTAACTTTTTTAACTAATCCATCCACAGTAACATTGTAATTTCTGTTAAAATCTTAAGCAAAAGTTTAAATTTACTACTACTTAATAAAGCACCAAACCTCACAAACACAGAATAAGTGATAAGTTAGTGTTTGAGGAATTTGATTCTGATGTGGATAGTTGTTGTTGGTAGGAGAGATTGCTGTGATGGAGTTGAGCTATTGAGAAGTTCCTGCTCTACTGGGGTGCATCAGGTGGGAATTTTCATCCTTACACTTTCATAGCCATTTAGGGACGACTTCCTCCCCCATCCCCATTTTGAATGTTTCTTCCCTTATCATTCTCTTCCTTTTCCTATGTCTTTTCATGTCTGAGGATGAAATTTTCTGCAAATGTCTAAGTTCTTGACTTTAATTCTTTATTGCTAACTTTTGTCTCTCTTGTTTCACAGGAGATGATACTTTAAAGATATGGGATATTAGACAATTTAAAAAGCCTCTTAATTCAGCTGAAAGGCTGTCCAGCTTCTTTCCAATGTAAGTATGCTGATTTATTCCAGCTAGTAGAAATAGCAGTAGCTGGGCTGAGCAGGAGGGAGTATACGGAAGTTCAATTTCTCAGTTCTCACTAGATCCGAAACGGAGCAAGGAGGACTCCTTATTCTTAGCTATTTTAGGACTTTACACGGTTTTCAAATATCTCCTATTTTCTATGATAATTAATAGCTAGCTCTGTTTGTTATATGCCATTTTTTATCTCATACCTCTCCAGTCTAATTAGATTATAAACTTTTCAGAAGGAGGCCAGTTCATTGCCATACGTATGTATAATGAGACATATAAACAAGCCTCATTCCTTTTTGATCTATGATTAATAAAAAAGATTAGAGCTGAATTGAAAAGTAGACATAGCATAAAGGTGCAAGGTGTGAGTTCAAGTTATGATCAAGTTCTGGTGACTGAGTTCTCTAGGACTTAAATATTATGTTTTACTATATAATGCAGAAGTACTACATTTTGTATTTTTATTGGTATTACCTGCATTTCTATAGCTGTAGCACAGCCAAATCCAACTCTAAGGACAATTTATACTTTTGAAATAAGATCTTGAGCAGGAAGGTCAGGGATAGATCAATCTTGAAGTCACAACCACTGTATTTTGTAGCATAGACAGACGGAGGAAAAGTAAACAGACAAATATTTTTAGCCACTATATAAACACACTGCTGTGCAGCATTGAAGAATATATCATTAGTGAAAACAGATTTCATGATGCATTTGTTTGCTTACTGAATGATGTTAAACAGATTTTGAAAATACTTTTTTTGTTTTTGCTTGTTTCTGATGCTGAAAAGTGTACAAGACTTTTGAGAGGAGGAGGCTTTTTCAGGGTGGGGTTTTTGTCAGTTTTGCATGTTCTGTGCACAGCTGTCATTGTAAATGTTAACTGATGTCCAATAAAAGATTTTTTTAAGCCTTGTCTTAAAAGTATTAACAAACAAAAAGGATTATTTTTAAAGAGAGTAATTTATAAATATGTGCCCTACATATTAATTATCGGTTTGTTCAGTATGATGTTTTATTTTCTTCTGCAGGACAGATTGCTGTTTCAGCCCTGATGATAAAATACTTGTCACAGGCACCTCTGTTAAGAAAGGTGGTGGCAGTGGGAAGCTTTTTTTCTTTGATCGGGAGACATTCCAGAAGTTGTATGAGATAGACGTTACAAATGCAGTATGTATTTTATTTTAGTTTTCTTTATTCCACTGTTCAAAGTATGAATGAAATCATATTCATATGCTTTATTTTCTTTATGCAGGTAATGACCTATTAACACTACTGTAATTTTTCTACTCCATTTTTAAGAGCAAGTATGACTAGAGGTAGAATGCCCTGAATAAGTGCTATTGTGCTTTCAATTAAAATAAAATTAAAGAAAAAAAAAAGTCTTGGAACAAAGTATTTAAGCACTAGGAGATCCCCGCTTTGGTGTTACTATTTGTCAAGATTTTTCTGAACCCTTCCAGAGCTGTAAAATGAGGCCTAAACCCTAAAATTCTCACATACATGTTTATGCTATTTAGTCCACCCGTTCTCATAGTGAAATGCCATATTGTGACAGAACCCCAACTTGTCCCTGAAGCTAGACTTGTGATTATTTATAGAATGTATTTCAGTGGACTCTAGCTTGTATAAACGCAGTAATTTTGTGGCAAAATAAAAGGTATCACTAGGAAACCCTCTATCAAAAAATCCTGTTCTTAATAGAAATATAAAATCCTAAAATTGTGAATCTGTAATACAGAAGAGTCTGTGCATTACTTGAACAGCTCATCTGTTTCCTTGTACTGGAGGAAAAGTTTAATATCATATTTGAAAAAAAAAAAAGGTCCTTTCACCTTTATGGTGCACATAACCAAGCATGTAGATTATGGCAAAGCTGGGAGAAAGTCAAACAGTTGCGATTGCTTAAGTATGAGGCATTTCCAGGAGTTGTTCGAGTCTATCACTGTCACACTGTAGTGTTTCAGGATATTGCTTTCTCCTTTGGCACTTTTCTTAACCCACCTGTTACGGTGCAGTGGTCTTTATTAGCAGAGCGCACCAAAACACTTCTGCTGGAGTTCATTTACACTGTATTTACATTTATATTTATTTTTCTTTTCAAATCCCATTTTCTCTTCTAAATTCATCCTACAAAATCTGCTTATGGCTGAATGTTATATCACTCATTTCTTTGGCAGCAGGCTTGCAAATCAAAAACACAGAAGTCATGGTAAAGCAGAAAGAGTGTGGCTTTCTGAAGGGCAGAAAAAACCCTATTTTTATTTTGAACAGATACACTCTAAATATATTTTTTATATTACATTGGAAATTTCATTGGAATTTTTATTTAGTACTAAAGAATTTCTCTGAAGATAACCTAAATTGTATTAATTGTGTTTTCAGTTTTCCTCCTATGGAACAGGCCAAAACCTTAACTTAGCTCTTAGGGATTTCTGATGGATTTTTTTTTTTTTTCTGATACAAGTATTATATCCTTTTTTGGAGACAAAATGTGAATGCCTCAGTATCCCCTCTGAAATTTCATGACAGATCAAAGGCAACCAACCGTGTAAGTTAAAGTGTGGGAGGTAGATTCTCATAGGAGCTCTTCTGAGACACAGGAAATAAAATAGCTTAGCAATTATGTTCACAATGAACATGGACTCCTTAGAGCTAAATGTCTGGACTTGGTCATGTTGGCATCTTCATTTTGTGGTGGAGAGGTCAGTAATAGTGTATGGAAACTTCCCTTTAGCTTTAAGTTCTCAGGAATGAGAAGCTCGTCAATGATGGTGCCTGTTAGCCTGCATCTGTGAAAGAAATTAAATGGTAAGAATTACTGCTCATCAGCCTATCTGCTCTGTGTTCAAATGGAATATAATTTTCAATGGCTGACATTATCTCTCAGAAAAACAATTTTTTTAAATTTCTTTGAGATAGAGAGTCTGTTTACCTGCTCAGGTAGGTGATGCAATGGGAGAGTTCAGAAGAAATTTTTTTACTGTGAGTTATTCTCAGAATTGGGAACTGAAGTTCTGTTAATTCAAAAGGCAGAAGAAATAAGGAGCTGAGAACCAACAGCAGGAAATTGTTGGAAAAACAAAATTAGGGGCCGGTAATTGGCTTCACTGGGTCCACTCACGCACTATAAATTTAAGCATGCGTACAAATCTCAGCAGGTTCAGAATTTTGTACTATAAATATATATAGGTGCTGATATTTATATAGTACTTTTTAAAACTAGTAAATTACTTCTATCTATTGAGTTTTAGTGCTGTTGTCTTTCTTCATTTGTAGTTATAAAATTTAAGACTGCTTTGCATGTAATGGATCAAATGAAACAATACTAGAAATAGTGGATGAAGAATTGAGACTTATAAATGCTATTCTTATGACATAATTTTTAGTGAGCCAGCACTAATAATACCTCTGAAATCAGTCTGTCTAGCTTCCAACTTCAACACTACACATCTGAGAAAAACATAGTTAAACATATCAACTTCAATCTAAAAGAAGGAAAATCACTATGTGGTGTTTTAAAATAAAAGCAGCGTATTTTTTCAAGATATTTCTGCTGTATCCTTCAGTTTTTTCAGTAGTTTTCTTCATGCTTTTCTCAAATCGCAGTGTTAAATGAAATACAAATGTATAAAAGCATGCTAAAAAACAAATGAATTTTAAAGATGCAGGTGGTTGTTTTATAAGCAGTACCTGCTGCTTGCTGGAAAGCTTGTTGACCTATAAATTGATAGATTAATATCTTCTGTGTGGTTTATCAAAGCATCTTTTAGTAGTTCAGTAATTAATTACTTGCATTCTGACTACTTTCCTAGTTACCATTTTTTCCTTACAGTCTCTCAAGTATGCCAACAGAGCAGTAAGCATAGCTGAAGATAAAAATAGTATTGTCTAAGACTTCAGTTTGTCTTCTGTAGCTAATTATTCTACTACTTTACCTTTGTATATAATCTAGTGCTTAAATATGTAATTACAATGTTTGTAATTTTGTTTTTTTAAGCATCACATATATGTAGTTACTCTATGCCAATGTGTAGTAAAAGAGCACAAGTACACCAGCATGTATCATAGCATAGAGCTAGATCTGCTCTTCTCCCTCATGAAAATAATTTCAGTAATGTCAGATGGGTTTAGTCCAAACTGTTGAAGAAAACAAGCATCATTAGCCATTTATTGCAATTATGAAATGAAAATGATAAGACTTTTTGAGGGTAATTATATTCCATCTTAGTGGTACAAGGTATATAATGGGAATAACAAAAAATCTACTGTGAAGGGAAAGCATAAACTATAAAGATGGTACAATTTTTATTTTTATTTCCTTTGTTTTCACAAGGATTTTTTTAAAGGAAACTCCAGTAAGCTTAGAAAATTGAAGAACACTAAAGAACAGTAAACATTATCTTAAACCTCCTTTGTAAATAGCCAGTGCAATTGGCCTGTGAATGAACCTAGGAAGTAATGGGAAAATACTTAATGGGAATGTTTGACCAAAGCAGTGTCTGACATTCCTTTCCATCATACCACACAAACCTTTTTTCACCTTTTCTTTCAAGTTTTCATGGGAAAGCCCATTACTGCTTCAAAGCTGCTGGAGTGAAACCTTGTAGTTTTACTAATGGACTAGCAGCCTGATTAGTCTCTGCTGTTGTGAATGGATGTAGAATATTAATTTGCTTTTCATTTTGTGTATTAGTCTTTTGGTTTTAGTCGCAGTCTGTGGTGAAGCTTGTGACTAAACTGTTGTGTCCACTCTTGTATGCCATCCCACCATGTAGGCACTGGGACTTCTTCAGAACTCAAGCTTGTCACATAAATAGTAATACTTTTTGAAGAAAAAGTAAATACTGATAGATATATGTAAGAACAGGTACAGACCATGGGCTTTGTCTCTGGCCAGTACCAGTGTGCCTACAGAAGAATACGTGAACAGGGCAAATGCGCAGTGGTGCTTCTCTGACTATACTCTTCTTCCTCCGTCATCTGTGACTTAGAGATGTCTTGATACAGATGTAGGGATTTTACATTTAATAGCACTCAATGGATTTTTCTTCTGTGATTTTGTCAAGGAGTGAAGCACCCGTGTTGCAGGATAAAGACAGCCTCATTTACTTATTGCAGATGAAACCAGAGCTCAGGGGCTGAAATGCCAACCTCTGCCCTCTCGTAAGGAGGCTGCTGTCACGTGTGCGTGCTGCAGTCTGACTCTGGTTCAGTGTCTGCAGGTGTGATTGAAAACGGTGAGGGCTTTATACTGTGGCCATAGTTACATATGCTAAACTGTACAGAATCCCTCTCTTGTTAGCAAGAGCTGAGCTTTTTAAAACAAGACTTCATCCTGCTGTGCCTGTGCAACTTTTTTTTTAGCTGTTCTATCCGTCTTTCTATCTTGACACAGTAATCTAAGAACTGTTCTTTTGCCCTCGCCCCAGATATGTACAGGAAAACAATTAAACGGTCTCGTTTTGAACATTTGAGGGTTATTCTGTGTGAAAGATTTCCATTTCAGTGCAAAATATTTTTTCACTCCATTTACATGGATGAGGAACATTGAACGAATCTTGGGAATTATGACTGCTGTAAGAGGGGTGCAAAGCATGTGCATGGAAACTCAGAGGCCGTTTCCTTTTGCCTTCCTCAGGTAGCGTGGTAGAAAGGAAGACCTGCAGCATTTTTGCGTTGAGGTCTTATCTTTTGGGATGTCTGTAACTGGACTCTTTTTGGAATGGAAGGGAGGTTTCATAGTCAAATGCATGTCAAGGGGGGTTTATTCCTAATTCTTGGTTTGGCTATGTGAGTATGAGATCTTCATGGGAAGCGGTTATAAATACCTAGTGTATGGGAAACAGAGTTGGGCACACARCATTTCCTCCCAGTGTTAGATTATTAGATTAATAGAAAATAGCTGTAGACAGCCACTTGAATCTCTCTCATGTGTCTATCACTCGTTTGTCTGGGTCAGATAGATCAACCAATAATTATCCTTATTATAGACAAGATTGATTTTGGCATCAGTGGAACAGTCATTTTCCCCATACAGAAAGGATATGAAATATACCCTGTTACTGCCAGGCCAAGATGGGTGCTAAAGAAAAGTTGTACAATTTAGAGAAATTGCTATTTTTAAATGAAAATGTAAATAATAATTTAATTTAAAAATGAGAACAGATGATGAGATTATGTGCATTAGAGAAGGAAATGTGTAAGATTTTAAAATATCCCACAGGTTTCTGTAGATAAGCAACAATCCACAAACATTGATTTATGGTTGTTTTGGGAAACTTATTTCTGTTAAGAAACTTCTTCAATATTTTCTTAGTTTCTCAAATATAAGCAAAAGTTAAATTATTAAATACTTCTGAAAATATCTCTAAGGGATGTTTCAGGAAGGTCTTCTGAGACAAGCTATAAATAAAGCTTCTTTTTAGCTTAAAGAGTGAGAAGGAAAGAAGGAATAAGGAATATGAAACTTCTAGCATCCTTTATGCACAGTTGATATAGCATTGCAGTATTTCTTTCCTTGACCTCAAACAATAGCATTTACTATTTATAAGGTGCAGTAATATGGTAAAGGGCTTTTCCACTGTGGCCTGTTTCACTAAGATTTAAAGCTTTTGCATATAGGAAAAATGAATTCTTTTGACTTCTGGAAGAGATCAGCATGCTACTTTTGTTTTTTAAACCATTTCTTTTGTTTGAAAGGAGAATCCAACAAGGAAGCACATACAATATTCAAGGTCTGGTAAATTTTTGTACTAATTAAAACACAAAATGCCTAGCATAAAATGTGAATGACAACAAAGTGCTTTCCTTTGTAATGAGGTAACTTGTCACTTTTTATTCTCTGCTTTCATAAATGTTAAGGCAATGTGGTCCATCCCTCTTTATATCCTGCAGCAGCACTTACTTTGTTTTAGGAGAGTTGTCACTAGAGGTTTACAGTGTGTGAGAAAGATAAACTGTGCAACTTTCCGCACTGTAACAAACAGGGGTTGTATGGGGGAGTTGTATGCCTTAGTTTTGCTATATATTGTGTTTGAAAATGTGGCTGCAATTCTAACAGAGCAGGTGCCTGAAAATGCCCTGCCTTGCAATTATGAGGAAAACAGTTTGCCACCTAGATTAAAAGTCTCTTTTTCTCTTCATCAAATAAATAAAAAGTATTGTTCACTGGCTCAACTCAATTTTCACAATATGCTTTACCTTGTACCTTGAAAGATATGTGTACCTTGAAAGATATGTGATTCAGCATTGCCATGCGTATATTTTCTATTGAGATCCTGCTTTAAATTATTGGTCTCTGAAAATGTATTTTAGGATATTTATTTCTGGCTTCTACATAGAAAATTGTAAATTTTATCTTATCCATTTCAGGTCCCTGTTCTGTTGAATGTTTCCACACATTTTCTAAATCACATTTCACAAGGGAAAGACATTATTGTTGCTTCCTTTACTACTGTATTCTCATGTGTATTTTAAATCTAATGATAGCAGGTCACATATATGATAGCATATTCCCTAACCTCCCACAATATTTATTATATTTGGCTCTTTTCCTTGGATGACCTCCAGAGGAATCTCAAATCTGAAGATTTTTGCAATTGGAGCTTAAAGCAGATATTTAATATAATATTAGCATATTTTTACCGTGTGTGCAGACTTTTCTTTTTGGATCAGAGCATACATAATATCAGTGTATAAATGTTAACCATCTTTTTGCTCCAAAGAAGAAATAAGACGGAAGCAGAACGATAGTCTTTCTTGTTCAACTTTCGAGACATTTAAAATGGTTTAATTCTAAACCTATTATTTAACTGTATTTTTGTTGTTAATGCATTATACTTTGGATAGATGAGCCTGTGTACTACATAAGGGAAGGAGCAAGCTAATTAAAAATACAGCAGTTTTCTAAAAGCTGTTCAGACTACATTTTTTCCCTCTGGTCTGCGGGTGTAGCCAGGAGGCGGAGCAGCCCTTCCCAGATACAGCAGCACGGCAAGCCAAGCTGCTGGCTTCTGGGTCACCGCTGTGTGGTAAGACACCAGTGAAGAGATTACAGAGTGCGCAGTGGGAATTAATGTTGCCTCAGAGCAGCATTATCTTTGTGTGTTTCTTAAGGCAGAACTTCTGTTGTTCTTGGAAGGGAGCAGACAGTCAGTGTAGCTGGTGGGCCGTGCAGATGATCTGCAGAGAAAGCAAGGTGACTATAGAAGGAGAAGGAGAAACCTATCCATATACAAGCCTTTCTTTTYGGTGCTAACTTTACTGGTTGATTTTGCTTTCTGCTGTGCATGTCAATTATCATTATTAGTGATCCTTGATTGTTATGCAGAAGTATTGGTATTTCTGCAGGTAAGATTAACGTTAGCTTTAGATTAGAAGACTGATTTTCTGAATAGTTTTGTGAATTTCCCCCTGAAATTTCAGTTGCATAATATCAGAGTAAGCGTGTCCTTGTACACTTGGGGACAAGTGCACTGAAATGTTTGTATAAAACTCTCTTAGACCTGTCTTTGACCTTTGTTGAATATGAGGTCATGAGGGGGAGGAAATAACGCTGTTTCCTTTCAGGTCCTGAAGACAGGCAGGAATCACTCTGCTGCCTTTAAGTTAGAACGCTTGCAGGCCTTTCCTGCAGCCCAGTGTGATGAGATTTTAGTATATTCTGAGACATTTCTCCTCTCTTAACAACTAGTGATACAGTATGCATTCTTACTGGGATGCATGTCATAAGCACTAGCAGAGAAGTTTTCAGCCTTTGTCTATGAAATCTGTGGGCTACTTCAACATGTCTGTGAAGGAAAACTATATTTGTATGCTTTATACGGCAGTTTCTGTACATATATACATATCCAGAGTTTCTAAACGGATCGTACCTTCATTATAAAATGGAGAAGTTTGAAAGCCACTGCTGTAGTATCTTTCCTAATTGTAGAGGTTGTTTAAAAGTGACAAGTAGCCCAATTCCGTGGGATGGGGAACAATTGTTGAAGGATTTTGGGGTAGTGAGAAACTGGCTTTGGCTGTTAGTATCCAGACATTTTAATGTTTTATTTAAGGACATAGAAATCTTTTGAAATAACTATGGTTTTCCTGAAATAACTTTGTATGTCTCCCTTCATTTCTGGGAAGACATATCACTAAAGTCAGTGGGACTTCCGTTGTGCAAGTTCCAGAACTGTAGAAGATTAAGTTGGAAGGCACACTGAGATTTGATCCTTCACTCCAGCACAGGCTTGAAATTGCTTACCCCTTTAAAATATAAAGATAGTTCAATATAGCTATAAGCTATCTGGTAATGTTAATTTGAAAGGAATTATTGTTCCATTAAAAAATACTGATAAGCCAGTAAAGCTTCCTAAGCAGCAGGAATTACTTAATTATGTTTTAAACTTGTACATGTTTCAAAGATACTGCACTGCATAAACAGTACCTTGCCATGAATTTGCAATTTATTATAGGAGCAAAGACAGAATAGATGTGCTAAGTAAACTAGTTGCACATATACTTACACTGATTTTGACAGCCTGGGATTCTTTCATCTGTGTCAGGACTTATAAAAATTACAGTACAGACAAATATTCAGTTCAGTCAGAAAAGCCCCATTTGGCCACTGCTGTAGTGACCTGTACTTAGAGAGTCCATGACTGCCGTCAGCATGTCCTTTCACACATTGAGTATCTTCCCTGCTGACATGCCACTTATCTGGGCAGCCAAGTGCAGCAAATCAGAACCAGGCTGTTCAAACAGAGCCCATCACATACCGTCATGGCCACTGAAGCAAAGCTGCCACTTAGGAAAGAGAGAGAGTTTGTTTTTCTTTTCCTAACTGAAAATATTTTCTTAGATCAGCAGCTCTTCCTGTGACTTTTTTATTGTATAGATTCAGAACAGACTCTGAAGCTGAATTATGTTTTTATAGGACAGAAAAGGAGGAAGAAGTGAGGGAGAACATAAAGGTTTTTTTTGTTTCTATTTCAGTTTTTAGGTATCTTCAGAGCTAGACCTGATCTTTCAAAACTAAGATTCTAAAGATTTGTTGGACAATTTTAGGAGTCTGTATGTGATGTATTCTTTCTGCACTAGGAGTATTTAATTTGGCCTCCAGAATCCTTTTCCCTGAGGAACTGGAGAGTTTTATAAAAGTAGCACAACATGCTGTAACACAGATCCTCCTCGTGTTGCTCCATTTAGTTTTCTGCTTTTCTTCTATAGTTATTTTGGCCATTGTAGGCTATAGGGATTCACCTGACCAAATATAGATGTCTACAACTGATTCAGTCACCCTAGGCTCCCTTTCTAATCATCAGAGAGAAATAAACATATCCAGACTGTGATTTATCTCATCCTAAAATAGATATCTAAATTAGGTTAGATGAAGGCCACTATAAAAATGCTTATTTCTCTGCAATGATTATAAAGGGAGGTGAGTGTTTTTAGACATTTAAAGAGTAGACTTCTAAAGATTAGAGGTGTAGACATCTTAAGTTTGGTGAGGTAAGTCCCACCTAAGATCTTCACTTCCTTCCACTGATATTGATTCTCTTGTGCTAAAGTATTGGAACATTTCATTTGTCTCGCTCTGACCTTGCCAATAGCAAAGTAGGACACAATGGGTTTCTTTTGCACTCATTTCTATTGATTTGTGGCTGTACGCAATTTACAGTAGCACAGCAGAAAAGCATGCCCACTCCATAAGAGGACTATGCTAGCTGAGAGAGAGTCAAGCGTAAGCTCTCTCACTTACACCTGATTTCCAGACTTAACTGTCCAAATGTCAACAACTTCACCTTAAGATTACAGAATGCTATCCAAATATGAACAAACTTTTTTTTTTAAAATCAGTAGAAACATCACATCAAGGAAACATCAAAAATTGTACAGTCTTGCTTGAACAAGTAGAGATGTGTGAAAGTCTAGGATTTGCATGTTCCTTTTCCATTTTCAGTATTAATCTTTAATTAACAATATTTTTTTCTAGTGGTAAATTATCATCATATGGCAAATAACTTCCAAGAAAATCACTTTCGCTTTTTCCAGTTTACAAGTGGGATGCTGGCTGCACACTTGCCACAGGAGATGGTACAAAAATCATCTATTTGTCATTGTCCTTCAGTAGAGATTTCCATTCTCTGACAGTAGTTTTCTGTAGGTGTGAATGTTCCCCATATACACGTTTTGTTTGTATGTTCTTTTAAACATACAGTTTTCTTTCAGGGCACAGCTAGTAGCCATGGGGGCAGACATGAATTTAGTGAACTTCTCAGCCTAAAAATCTGATAGCTGCAGTCTGAATAATCAGTTCTGAAATTCTGGAGGAAATGTATAAGAAGGATGAGAGTCTATCTGAGAACTCTCTGTGAAGAGTGAGAGGCCGTACCTGAAGAGAAAGAAAAATTGAAAAGGTTTACTCCAACAGCACATAACTCATGTGGAAGCATGTTTTTCTTCCTCTGTCCTGTACGGCAAGAGGAGCTTTACTTGTGAACTTTGAAAAGCTGATACGTTATCGTGTATTATCAGAAAACACACTTCATATGAAGTATTCATTTTCAAAGACAAATGTATGGGATTTAACCTTAAAACTTAACTGTCTTTAGGGAGAAGAGGTTGATTCCAAAGAAAACAATGCCTGATTAAGTTGAGAAGCAGTAAGACCTCCTGGAGGAGGGAAAAGAAAGTAAAACATCATTGTAAAATATGACCCCTATCTAATTTTCTTTTTGTTTTGCAGTAGCAAGGAAAGAGTGTTAGCCCCATTGAGCTAAGCGCTGCAGAAATGTATGGTGATTCCTCTTTATGCCAAAAATATCAGTCCTTGGAATTTCTCAGAAAATGGTGGAACTTGATATCACAGAATCACAGAATCGCTGAGGTTGGAAGGGACCTCTGGAGATCATCTAGTCCAACCCCCCTGCTCAAGCAGGGTCACCTAGAGCACGTTGCACAGGATCGCATCCAGGCGCGTTTTGAATATCTCCAGAGAAGGAGACTCCACCACCTCTCTGGGCAACCTGTTCCAGTGCTCTGTCACCCTCACAGTGAAGAAGTTTTTCCTCATGTTCAGATGGAACTGCCTGTGTTTCAGTTTGTGCCCGTTGCCTCGCGTCCTGTCGCTCGGCACCACTGAAAAGAGTCTGGTCCCATCCTCTCGACACCCTCCCTTCAGATACTTGTACACGTTGATAAGATCTCCTCTCAGCCTTCTCTTCTCCAAGCTAAACAGGCCCAGCTCTCTCAGCCTTTCCTCATAAGAGAGATGCTCCAGTCCCCTAATCATCTTTGTGGCCCTTCGCTGGACTTGCTCCAGTAGTGCCACATCCCTCTTGTACTGGGGAGCCCAGAACTGGACACAGTACTCCAGCTGTGGCCTCACCAGGGCTGAGTAGAGGGGGAGGATCACCTCCCTCGACCTGCTGGCAACACTCTTCCTGATGCACCCCAGCATATCGTTGGCCTTCTTGGCCACCAGGGCACATTGCTGCCTCATGCTTAACTTGGTGTCCACCAGCACTCCCAGGTCCTTCTCGGCAGAGCTGCTTTCCAGCAGGTCAACCCCCAACCTGTACTGGTGCATGGGGTTATTCCTCCCCAGGTGCAGGACCCTTCACTTGCCTTTGTTGAACTTCATGAGGTTCCTCTCCACCCACCTCTCCAGCTTGTCCAAGTCTCTCTGAATGGCAGCACAGCCCTCTGGTGTATCGGCCACTCCTCCCAGTTTTGTATCGTCAGCAAACTTGCTGAGGGCGCACTCTGTCCCTTCCTCCAGGTCATTGATGAAGAAGTTGAACAATATCATGCCAGTCTTGCAACAAATGATGACCTCCATATTGCATTAGATTAGCACATGCCCCAACATGTGTGCGTATGTGTATAGTAACATTTTGCTAATAACAAAAGATTAATTGTTTTCTTTGATGTTTGTATACATCTAAAAGTAGTTACATTCTGTTGGATCCTGGTCAAGCTTTCAACTGAAATACAAAAAATAAGAAATGAATGCTTCAGCTAACAGACAGACTAAATGTTAATAATACGAATAACAGAAGACAGTAGTGGAGGGAAACCTTAATTTTCCCTAGTGCTCTGGCAGAACAGAGTGAGAGAGGGTAGAGATGAATAATACTTTCAAGATGCCATCTTTATACATGCTCTCCTCATTTTGTTACATAACAGGCAACCTTACATTTTGGTAGATTCAAAAGATACTAATGAAATTAAGCAATTGCTCAAGATCTGGAATGTGGTAAGAAAATATTTGCAGGCATAAACATTAAAGTTTGTATGAAGGCGCTGCATATTTTGTAATATTTAGGAGCTAAGAACAACCACTGTACTTGCTCATTTTTTTTCTTCATACACTTTATTTAGGTTTTCCTTAGTTTATTTTTCCTTATACTAAGAAATTTAGGTAGATATTAAATACTTCAGGGAAGTAGAAAATATTACAGGAATCTTGTAATGAGCTAGTACATTTTTTTTAAAAAGCGTTAGAAATATATAGATTGAATCATAACTTTAAAACCTTATGAATGCTTTGGCTACTTTTTGTGTATAGTGTGCTGCAATATTGCTTTATATGCAAGATACAAGAAATGCTGCTTTATATGCTTGTAACAATGTATAGTTTCTACTAGTCTTTGAGCCTTTTAAAATGGCTAATACTCTCTAAAGCTGCATCAGTTACTATTGAAATTTTTAGGGGGAGATTTAAAACAGCTGAGCCAATGTTGCAGCTTGCAGTCACTGAACATGGAGTCCTCGTCCCCTCCTTTGGCTGTATGTTCTCGCTTGTTCCCTTGTGTGTCTCTATGTCTCAGACTTTTGCCATCCCACAGTGACATGCCACCAGCAAAAAGCTGCCTCAGAAAGTTCAGAAACAGAACAAAACGAAACAAACCTTTTCTGCTGGTTCAGCACACTGAAGCAGCTGCCCCCACTCAGACAAATTCCTTGCCTGGTGGGACTGGACTGTGCAGAAGGGGAGGAGGGGGAGTGAGCTGTTAACTTTGACTTTGCCGTCGCAGGAAGCCTTGCCATTCTGTGCTGATAGACCCCCGCAGTGAATCTTTTTCCCGCAGGATAAGCACTTAGTGCTGCCAGCTGTTTGCTGCACCCCACAGACAGAGGTTTGCCCGGGGGACAGAAGGGATGTCTGCCCTGAGTGCCTCCCCTGCTGCTTTGGGTGGCTCCAAGAGGAGAAAGCCCTGACCTCTAGAGGAGCCTCTTCACTCCCTTGGTAAGGAGCAGACCTCAGTCTCTTTCAGCAGCCGAGGTTAGAGGATGGATGCTGTTTCTGAGCATGGAAGGGAACTGCCAAGCAGAGGAGGCAGCAGGGAATAGGGTACTGTGACGGGCGTGGGGAGATCTGTAGTGCCAGAAGAGAGCAAAGTAGGAGGTGGGCAGTCTGCAAGGGGAGCAGGCTGGTGCAGAAGAGAGAGAGACCCTACTGGCATCCCCTGGGAAGCTTCTCTCAACACCCGCAGACCCCTGCCAGTCCCTCTTCCCTATCTGAAAACTCTGCGACCCTTCCTCATCCCTCTTGTTGAGGGAAATTTCTTAACCTTTCGTAGCCTTCTTCCCGCCAAACCTGCACTGACCCCTCTAAAACTGCTCTTCATATCCTGGATCTGCTCTATCCCTGTTGTAAAATTGAATTTTTTAACCTGAAGCATGAGCCAGAAAGCTGAATTTTGCCTACACTGCTGCAGTCTTGAACCATCTTTGTAACCAAAGATCCAGTAGAATTCTTGCAATCCTTAACATCAGAGTTCGTAGTTTTATGGCCTTACCAACTTTGTGGTTTCATCTTAGGGGTAAATTTTCCATTTCTATCCAACAAATCATTTTAATCTTTTCTTGCTGACCTTGTAAAATGCCCTCTCTGGGTTGTTTACTTCTCTAGGGGTGTTAGCCCAAGTGTTCTGGACAGTTTCAGTTGAGGTAATTAGCTTTTGCTTGTAGAGAAATCTGTTTCAGTTATTCTTCACTTTGCCTATTAAACACAAGAGTATATTTCTAGAGCAGAATACATGTTCCATTCTGTGTTAGAGAGGAGTCTGATTCAGGCTTCAGTTTCACATTCAGAGGAACTGCTGTTTAATCCCATCGCAGCACCGTTAAGTGCGTAGTATCAGCGCAGCCATTTGTGTGGTGGTCTAGCAAGCTAAATAAGAGAATTAATTCTGGTAGAAAAAAAACTAACAGAAAAAATTACTTGGTGTAGTTTGCTGCTTAGCTGCACCAACAGCTCTGCTTATGTGATGCAAAGGGCTATTTAAGAAGCAGCCCAGAATCACACGTGAACGGGGACTGCAAGTGTCTCAGAACTGAAGAAATGCAGGTAGAAGTGTGCCTCAGGGAGAAAAGATATAATTGCCTTTGCCTATCATCTTTCTATGTATTTATGAGCTTTCTGGTTGAAGTTTATGACATATTTTTAAGTTTTCCTAAGTTATTGCAGATAAAATTTTGTAAAACTGGACTTTATTTTAAAAGATTCAGGAGTCTGAAGTGAGTATAGTGCGTCATTTAAAAACAAAGTAGAAGGTGTATATTGGTCTGGTAACTCATATTTTCTATTTAAAATAATGGTGTAGCTACTTTAGAAAAAGGTATAGCTAGTTTCAGGAACAATCAGTAATCTGTTTGTATTTTATTAGGTGATTGTTTAGGAAGATAAACATTTTGATCCAGATTACAGCAAAGATGTCTTTAAAACTGTGTAACCATTTTGTTGTTTTACTTCACTCTAAGTTAGTATCTGTTACCTGAACATCATGACAAAGGCCTACTGTCAATAACATGCAATGAATCTGTCCTGTGTTCCTTTGTAGTGGCAATAAAGAAGATGAACTTGGACTGTTTTTCTTTCTGTTAACATTTTTAACATTCTCCCTGCCTAACTTCACAAAAATCTTTTCCCAGTATTTCCCAATACTATCTATTGCATTTGTATATGCAACAGACCCTAGTAAAGTCTTTTCAGATTGACTACATTTGAAGAAATTAATGGCAACATTAAGACAAAATAAGAACAAAAGTACCAAACAGCTTTTAAAACATTACTAGTAATTGTCCTTTGTAAGTGCTGTACTTGTAAGTATTGTTATTTTAAGATAGATTAATCTTACTGTCACAAAGCTGGGCAAAAAAATCTCTTCTGGCCAAAATGAAATTATGACAGGCTTCCAGGACTTCATGTTCTGAAGATGTTCTGTCCCATACATTGAGCCATTATTGGAATCTTTTTTTTTTTTAAGTGTCGAAGATGTTTGCATGATGATACATTCTGCATGTTATCATTCTTATTTATTATAATACATTATTTTCCTTTTGCAAAGCTGAGAGAGGACCTGAAATTTTATGGATTTCAGAATCTACATCACTTTGTTTCCTCTTTAATTGTTATGAGAAACTGTTTAAGGCTTTCTATGTTGAATGTTTGAATCTAAAATTAGTTAACTGAAGTTTTTCATTATTGCTCCTAGTGTTCATATTTTCTGAGCCTTGAAGCTGGCATCCATTGAATTTCCGTACAGCCAGTACTAATGGGTAATCCAGTCTTTTGTGCTAAGTTTCCATAAAGCACTGTCAAGTTAATTCCCTTCTGTTTTACTTTTCTGATAAAGCATGAAATCACCTTGGTAAGTGCAGTGAGAGATTGTAGTTTGCTTTTAGCTCCTGTGGTTATTGCTTCCAGCCTGAACCCTTGTCTCATGGGGCAGTTAAAACTTAAGTACCATCTGGTTCATTCTGGGTTCCACTGCAAGACCCAATCTTAAAATGAAACTAGTTATTAAAAAAAAAAAATCATTGTGGATTTTGGAATTAGGATTCAAGACAAATCCTGTTTGCAGCTGAGAGAAACAGAAAGCGGCAGCCAGAGGTATTTGTATCAGACAAAAGAGCATTGCCAGCAGGTCGAGGGAGGCGATTAGTGCCTTCAACTCGGGAGTGCTAGGTCCAGTTCTGGGCTCCTTGGTACAAGAGAGGCATGGACATACTGGAGTGAGTCCAGCAAAGGGCCACTAAGACAATTAAGGGCCTGGAGCATCTGACATACAAGGAGAGGCTGAGAGCGCTGTATCTGTTTAGCCTGGAAAAGACAAAGCTCCGGGGGGATCTTATCAATGTTTATAAATATCTGATGGGAGGAAGTAAAGAAGACAGAGCCAGACTCTTCTCAGTGGTGATCAGTGACAGGACAAGAGGCAATAGGCACAAACTGAAACACAGGAAATTCTATTTAAACATAAGAAGAAACTTTTTTTTCGCTGAGGATGGTCAAACATTGGAACAGGTTGCCCAGAGAGGTTGTGGAGTCACCTTCCTTGGAGGTGAGTATTCAAAACTGGACTGGACAATCTCCTGAGCAACCTGCTGTAGTTGACCCTGCTTTCAGCGGGGGTTTGGACTAGATATCCCCAGAGGTCCCTTCCAGCCTCAGTCATTCTATGATTCTGTAAGATCTTGTATCAGTAGGCAGCTATCTATGTGCATGGGTAGGTCAGGCTGGGGAAACGCTTCTTTTCCTGCCAGGAACACTCTTCCCCTGGAGAGCTGGGGGGCGGGACATTCTGTGACAACAATTTTGTTGTTTTGCATTTCTGATGATAAAGATATCTACCTGATTTATTTTAAGTGTAAACAGTAGGAAAGTTAGAGTTATTGGCGCAAGACTGCTGTGTTTAGAAATTAACTATTTTTGCATGATAAAGATTCCCCCTCCCCACCCCCCATTCCCAGTGTTAAGACCTGGTCTACAATGATCCCTCTGCTGTATAGTTGTTTAAAATGTTTACTTCTTTGGGATTATCTGACTGAGAAAGGTTTTTAGGATTTACTTCAGGATTTCGGTATTTTTCTCTTTTGTAAGGTATTGTCCAATTCTAAAACAATCTGAAAATCCACCTTAGTAGTTTTTACTATTTCATATAAAGTAGGTTTATATGCCAGTGGCTTAATAAAATTAATTGCTTGCATGTTCAGACCTTGTATTTGTTTAGTTTTTAACAAATTATTTTCTGGAGACATTTTACAGTTTCAGAAGATTTATAGTGCTGCATTTTATGGCAGTTTCTTCTGCCTGCTCTGGAGCACGTGCCAGGGTGGTTTTAAGTGTGCTGTGCATGTTTGACAAGTTAGAAACTTAGCAATCCCCATCAGCGCTGAGCCACACTGTCTCAGGCTTTGTTTTTGTTGGCTGGTATCCAGTACCATGCTATAAAATACATTTTCTTGACAGTAGAAAGTGGAGAACCACATTAACTACGAAGTTTAAAAAGGCTGGCTAAACACATGCAATAAATATTAATAAAAGAAAAGGCCACCCACCTTTGACCTTCCATATTTGTTATTAGCTTTGTGTGTTCTAGAATTACCGTAGCGTTTGAGTAATAGGATTACATAACAGTATGTAGGAATCTTTATTTAAACCAAACAACTTATTAATAATCCTGTATTGATTATTTTGGTAACATGTAGCAGGGATTATGGAGATAACGGATTACAAGAATTTTACTATGTACTTCCTATTTATCTCTAAAAAGATCACTGTCCTTTAGTTGTCTCAAAATAAATAAATCATGTTTATTTGTACCTGTGAGTAGCATGCAGTTGTGTGCGTATGTATGTAGTGGGCATGATGCTTTATGGATATGCCTTGTAAAGAGTGATCAGCTGATTCTTGTAAGCTCATCTCTCAATTCTTTTATTTATTTATTTATTTATTTTTAGCAAGAACACCAAGCACATAAACAGCTCAGAGAAAAGTTATTGTTCATCTTGTAGACAAATGAATGTCTAATTCACGATGCCTGAATGGGTTTCAGAATCATAGTTTTAATTTTCTATGCCTCGTAACACTGAGAAAAATGGGATATGGACCAAACCGGAGAAAGGAAGAAAAATGAAATGGGAGAAGTGATTCATCAGTCAACAGAGTTGATAAAGAACCATTCACTTCTAAATCACATGGTTCTCATCTCCCAAGTTATAGGGCTATATTTCACTTACACCCCTAATTATATTCTAACTTAGTATTTCCCTTGTTAAGACGTTAGTGGTTCCCATTTTGTGACTATTATGTGCTGTATTGTGTAACAAAATATATAGATAGTTTCTTGATAGATGGATGGAAGTGGTTGAATATTGAATTATTAATTCACTTTGAGAGGAGTCTATACCTATTTTTTGAGAGAGGAGAAGTGGTAAGCTTGGGGAAAAAAGGATGGAAAAATGATTGAGCATTATTCAGTGAAATAGTAGCATGAAGATGCATCCTGCTAGCTCTGGGTACATTTATTACAAAGTTAACACAAACACTATCAAGACCTCAGTCTTCAGTCTGGGAGAGTATCCCTTTAAAAAGTTATTACCTCTCAAGAGTAGGGTTTCTTTCCTGTTAGTCAGATGCAGATATGTTTTTCATATTAAGATGTTTTGTCTTGCATGGGAAATTATGCCCACTCCTTTGGCTCTCTTGAGTCAGATGCCTTGATAGTCTTACAGAGTTTCTGTTTTGGTCTGGTGATTCAGACTGTGTACAGCCATCAGTCATATGGAAGACCATGCTATGTGTATAGCAGAACAATGCTCTTAATGTCTGAAAAATCGGTTTCTGTGCTGACCAGAAGGGTGACAGAGCTGTGAGACATTGCCTTCAAATACCAAGTTCTTCAGGGCATTCTAGGGAAGAAAGAACCAAGAGTGAAGATCAACTGCTCTTCATTTCTGCAGTCAGTGAGTGAAAGGTCAGCTCTGTGTGAAACTTTTAGTCTGAGAGGAAGGGAAAAATAGTTAAAGTAAGGAACAGGGTGGAATAATTAAGAATTTAAAAAGGAAAATGCAAAAGTCATGAAGGCCCATGTTGCTAAATCTGAAGCACCTCATTGTTCTCTTTCGAATCTGCCTTTAGCTTTCTATTTGCTTGATACCCGTAAAGATCCTGGAACAGTTAGCCTGTGGAGATCTCTGGTTATCACGCTGCCACCCATTTTTACTTCCTTATCTGCCTATGTCCATGTGTTGTCGCTCCTTTCAGATTGTGTTCTGCTTAGGAGAGGAACTTTTATTCATTCATGTATTCACATATTCATTCACATGTTCAGGCTTGTTCCTTGTACAGTGTGACTTTCAGCCGTTATTTGACAATATGAATATTAATTCTAAGATCTAGATGAATGACCAACTATCAATATTTTGCTTTGTTTCAGAGTGTTGTGCGTTGCCTTTGGCATCCCAAGCTGAACCAGATCATGGTTGGCACAGGAAATGGATTGGCAAAAGTGTACTATGATCCTATCAAAAGCCAGAGGTAATTTTAGTGATTAATGATTAAGAACATTATTTTTTCTCAACCTTAGGCTGATTCTGTGATTTTCTGATTATAAGAGATGGGAAAAAATGATTTACGATTGATTGTTTTGCAGAGTTCTACCTACTTAATTACTGCAAAAAGAAAAAAAATAACTGGTTTTTGAAAAGCAGTACATTTTCCTCTGAGCTTTTCATGGTGCTGTATACTGACAGTTTTATCTGAATTTGCTTTCATTATTGAATTGTACAAAAGCTGCAGTAAGAATAACCAACCCTTCAGTAGTAAGAATAACCAACCTCTTAAGGACTGCATGAAATGGTGCTATTGAAGTATATTTATTTAATGTAGTCATATTTTATGATCTCACATCTCTCTTTTTTTCTGAAGTAAAAATTTTGTTTAGAAACATTAGCTTAAACTTCAGTGACTGTGAAGCTGCACTTGAAGACCAAATTTGAGAGGAGGCAATACAAGAAAGCACACTCCCATCTTTCTGCTTGGTTTTCTACCCTCCCTTCCCCCCATGTCACCTGTGGTTTTTGCCTGCGCTTCTGATGGAAAGGTGTTTGTTCATCAGGAGGCAACTATCAGCCTAGAATGAAAAGGCTTAGCTAGTCTATAAGTATTTCTTTTGTGGTTGACTTCCTTTTACCCTATGGATTAGCTGGAGACCTGGGTCATGCTTCTTTCAGCAGAGGGGGAAACTTACAGTTGATATAGAGTGGCATGAATAAGATATTCTTTCCTTATAGCCCCTTGTCTTTGTTTCACTGGCATCCYAGAACAGTCACAGTTTCTGGATGCCTACTGTGACCTGGACACTTGAATATGCGGATAAACTCTGGTTCATAAAATAGTCAGAAATAAGTTTAGTTTCTTTTTGTCAGTTTAGAGAACGAGAGAGCAGTCGGTCGTCATTGCTTGGACCCAGAGATAAATTACTGTTTGTTTTTCTTGTCAGTACATAGAATAGACACTCTGTAAAGGTAAAATCTTCCTTCCGTACTCAAAAAATGCTAACAGTGCAGAACTGCCATAGTGTGGTTAAGTATCAAGCAGATGTGTAGTGCAAAGTGAGTGCAGCCCTGAGTCCCCAACACAGATCACGAGAGCCCTAGCTCAGTTTGGTACCCAGGTCGTTTCCTGGTGCTTATAGTAAGGAGGAATAATACCACCAGTTTAAATCGGTCTTAGCACCAACTGGGCTTATGCAAGCTTCCCCAGTGCTGTGTTACAGACACTTCTGATTAGGTAACTACCACCCCTGCTGCTGATGAGGAGTGGTAAGAGCAAATCTTTTCCCCTGTTTGGAGAGGAGCATTTTCTGTGCGCGCGCTAGACGTACTGTGGACGAACAAAATGTGAAATGAAACTTCCACTCTTATTTCCACAAGTCATAAAAAGCTGCAGTATAACAGATATACTAATCTCTTTACCCTCCTTCACATGTGCGTGGACATGCAAAGATACACACATTCATGAATGTTTAATGTGCTGTATAACTTAGTTGAGAATATTTGTTTTGAATAAAAAATGGTTTCTATTTCTGCTATAAAAAGACCAACTAAACTGCTGTGTGTTTCCTCCTAGGGGAGCAAAATTATGTGTGGTCAAAACAAAACGAAAAGAGAGACAAGCAGAGACTCTTACTCAAGATTACATTATAACACGTAAGGAACTCAAACGTACCTTTAAAGAGCATCCTTAGCTCTTTCTCAGGTTTCATATCCTTTGTAGAACATTTAGTTTTATATACTCCCCTCTAAAAAATTGCAGTCATTCGCTAAGTATTGGGCATTGCTCTGAGATGTTAGTGCTTCGTATGATTATATTCAGTATGTCCTGTAAAATTGTTAATCATGGTTGTTTCCTAGATTCTGGTGCAAGTTTCATGCAGTAGAAGCCTGAAAGGACAGCTGTTTGTATTCAGTTGGAATGTCCTTTTATATGTATTTTGTTGAAGAAGAAGGGGGAAAAAAAGCTAGATAAAGCAAAAAAGCCCAAGATAGCTTCCCCCCCTCCTTTCCCTTCTCTCAAATCATCACTAAGATGGGTGAGTATAGATGGGTCTAGGAAGCTTTTTGTCACTTGGGGACATAAATAATATGAGTGGCAAAATCAAAAACATTAAGAATAGGTCTTGAACAAATTCCAAGTGATTTTTCAAAATTTAGAACTTGCCCAGAGATATATGGGTTTTTAAATAGTTAAAATATCTCTCCAGCATCACGGTTGTTCTTGTATAAAACCTCATGTTCCTATTAAGACTCGCTGTTACATAAGAAATTGTTATTGTTGTTACTGTAAAATGTTTAGTGACCTGACTTTTTCCTAAGGCCAAATTTAACGAGGATGATGGGCTCAACTAAGATCCAGCCCTCCCAATCAGCCCTGCCCTATGTAGTGCTACCTCATGTGAACTGAGAACAGTCACAGTGTTGTGCTGTCCTGCTTCTTTTCTTCCTCTTCTCCCAGTTCCACAGTGTTGGATCCAGCCCTGTTTTCCAGTAATCTCATTCTTAGAAATAACATTTCATTTTTATTGAACATACAAATTGTTTGGCAGCGTAATAAACAAAAAGAAGGTTTAGAACAAGAAAGCCTGGGCAATCTTAGTAGCCAGGCCCATATGAAGGCACTTTGGTTCTGGGGTCCCATCTTGGGTACTTTCCAGCCACAGCTGTCTCCTACTCACCCTGCTGCTGCAGATGTGCAGTTCCCATTCCTGGGTAGCAGTGGGTGAAGTAGCAGCTGGCAAAGATCAGGAATATTTATCTCCTCTCGGTGCCCTTCTCACCCCATCCTTACTACAGCCCTGACTATATCATCACACAGCCTATTATCTAAATACTTTGTGTGCGCCGTTGTTAATGTTTACACTGTAAAGGGTTTTTGTGATTTTTAAAAAACTTTCTGCTTAAAATCCGATAGAACTTGTGTATCCAAGTGTATCCAGTGGCATTTATAAATGCCATTCAAAGGTACGCAAATTTAGATTTAGGTCCAATTTTTGCAAAGTTTCGGAACTTTGTCATTGAATTTTAGCCATTTAATTATTCTTTCCGCATCATTTTGAAACTAAATAAGGATACTTCCATGTAAAGTAATGCAGTAGAAATGTTTGAGAACTGGTAATGAAGTAGTCGTAAGGATTTGCTTTACAATTTTTTCGGTTTGTTGCACATTTTGGAAGCTTTTCAGAGGTTGCGTTTCTTCCTTTTAAGCTTACAGATAGAACTGGACAGAACTGAAGATGTCAGAAGTCCTTTCCCAAGTGAACCAACCTCTTTTTTTTTTTCTTGACTTTTTTTGGACTTTTTTGTACTACTTTTTGACTTTTTTTCTTACTTTTTTTGACTTTTTTTAGTCTACTCTCAGAACTGCCTATAGTATCTGCTTAAAATGCAGGAAAATCACTTGAGGGATTAGGTGTTACTTTTAAAACACAGGAATACTCAGTTTGGGTTTCCCTTGGACAACCTTGACTCCACATATGGCAAAAGCTTGGATCTGTGCATCAGTCGCCTCAGATGCTCTGTGCAAACCAGTCAAGCTTAGTGCTTGCCAGCAAATTGTCCCAGGCATTTCATACTTCATGAAATCTGCAAAAATAAAATCTAAACATTTATTCCCAAAGATCTACTTCTATGTCATGTGGCTATGACTTCGCTTAGTCTAATAAATTTAGTAGGCTTCCAAAAATAACCTGGAAAATTAAGCCAGTAGATCCCTAGATACCCCATCCTTTTATATTCAGCAGGGAGCCAGTGCCCCTACCCTTGAGATTATGGTGCTTTCCGGGTTTTGTATTTGTTTGTCCTATAGAATTTTCCACATTTGGGGAAATAGCAGCAATCAGCACACATGGGTGTGAGGGCTAAGCCTCACCCTGAGAAAACTATGCCCCTGAACACGGTGCTTCAGTGCGGCTGACAAAAGTGTCTCTTTGTCTGGGAGGGGGTATTGAAACAATACACAGATAAATTGCTGTGATTGAAGATACTGTTGCAGTTTTATGAGGAAATAGGAGTGTTAAATCCCGATAACTTAGACAAGTTCTGTCTCAGTTACAGATATTCTTCCAACCTCAATCTCATAATTAAAAAAAAATGTGATTATGACCTTATATGGAGAAACATCATGTTTTGGATCATGGAGGGGATTCATCCTCTCTCTGTCTCAGGTCCAAGGCTGCATCTAGAGTTTTGTCACACTGTTAGAACAGAGTATTAGAAAACTGTAGAAAGATGGAAAGTTCAGAAAAGAGCAACCAGCTGGTCACAGTGGTAATGCTGAGAACTGAATGACAGAGGAATAAGTTAAATATGAGTAAACTATCCAAACAGTATTACAGATGAAAGACTGCTGCCTAAAGGAACGCTAGAAATCTGGCTGCTTTTATCTTTTAAAAATTCAGCAGGAAGAAACCCTCTAAAATAAACCACTGCTTAGATACAGAAGAATTGGAGTTTGCTTCTGCCACCTTTCCTATTGCATGGACCAATTGCAGTCTTAGCCCTTGAAATTAAAACTTTAAAAAGCTAATGGAATTTCTAACACTTTCTCTAAACTGTGACTTTTCTTTTCAGCCCATGCACTTCCAATGTTCCGTGAACCACGACAGCGAAGCACCAGGAAACAGCTAGAAAAGGATAGACTGGATCCCCTGAAATCTCACAAACCTGAACCTCCAGTAGCAGGACCAGGTAATCTAGACATAATCACTGCCTGTCTGCCTGACTGACGTATGCCAAAGGGACCATCGTGCCTGGGTTCCATGCTTGTTTGGATTTGCGTTCGAACATTTTTGGGTGGGGACTCTACATGTGAGCAGTGCCCAGCATTGTAAGACGTTGGTCTCTGATTGGAGTGGTTGCCAAAAATAAATTAATAATTGCAATGACTCACTTCTAGTTATATAATCAGTAAAATGCTTGTGTGAATGCAGCTCTAAATTAAGCTTTTTCTGTAACATTATATAGCTTCCTTGTATCAGATCAAGGTTACAGACATAATACAATATTTTGCTTTTCTGTTTATTTGTTAAATAAATTTCTCTAAAATACTGATTTCTTTTTTTGTTACAGGTCGTGGTGGCCGTGTTGGAACTCATGGAGGTACCTTGTCATCATACATAGTCAAGAATATTGCACTGGATAAGACAGATGATAGCAACCCTCGAGAGGCTATTTTACGTCATGCAAAGGAAGCAGAGGAGAATCCATACTGGGTTGCTCCAGCATATGCTAAGTAAGAAAACAATTAAAAATACAAGCAATATTTTTGGAGGCCAGTGGGTGTTTGATAAAAACAGAAGACACATTTTTAACGGTATTCTTTGCCTTTTCTGGATCGTTGCTATGAATATGCAAACCAAGAATATGTCATGCTCTCATATGAAGATTGAGCTTCCAGTAGATTAAATTGTTAAAATTTGACATTTCCATTTTAAAAATATATCAGTGCTAGAAAATTATTTAAAAGCTTTCTAAATTTATTAGTCTTCCCCAAACCAATCTTTGAAATTGTAACATACCTATTAATAAGATACCGTCCCATTGGCAGATTGGGGTCGCAAGTTTGGCTGGTGTTAGATACATCCTCTAGTTCTGACTGATTCTGAGGTTAAACCTGCAAAATACTTACTTGGTATTATGACAGTGTATTTTAGATGATTTCTTGAAATTCTAAAGTTTTTATTTGAATTTTTTCCTACCTCAGCACCTGAGTACCTGCTTAAATTGGTCTTACAGGTACATGAATACTATAAATGGCACAAATAAACTTCTCGTACCAAAAATTCAACGTAAATAAATATATAATCAGTTGTTGTTACATAACTTAAACAGCCATGTCAAATTTATGCTAGTGGAATCATGGTAATACCACAGATGGTAACTTAGTTTAAATTGTAGGTGTGAGTGTAGCATCTGTGTGTGTGTTACCTCTGTGTATGAAAACTGTGGAATATTCTTCTTTAATACTTTCAAATGCAATTCAAATCATTAAATAAATAAATTCGCAATAGTACTAAAATACATACTGACTACTAATACTTACATACTAATACTAAATGAACGCATTTCACAGTAATGAACAGAAACATTCACACTACTGCTTTAAAATTTACTAACCTTTTTCTATTTTATTATTGTTAATGATGTTTTTGTTACAGAAAATAACCTATCTAGTATAATTGGTAGCTTCAAAATGCATAAGAAAAAGGTTGTGAAGAGGTAAAATGGCCTGCACAGACCAGGCAGAGCTAATAAGAAGCTGTGTTTCTTACTTGCAGCCCAGTGTTGTTATCTCCCAGACTGTACTTTGTCTAGTAGTTTTTATTTCTGTTATGAAGAAAAATCACCACTTTTCAGAAACTCAAAATATGTTAATAATCATAGTTGTTTCCAGTTGGTGGCACTTGTTTTTTGACTTGGCCTACATCTTCGGGAAGATCACAGAATAGCTGTTCCAAAGCAACTTGAGAGCGGTAGTGACCCAGCCTGGCTTTGACTGGGTAATTAGGAAGTATGGCATTGTTGTACAGTACATCAAATGAGTGCAGAGTACAATATCACCCTTGTTACCGAGTCAAAAGAAGAAATATTTAAAAGCCTGATTTTGTAACAGTTGCTATAATGAAATGCTAAATACAGATTTTTAATTTTTTAGGGAGTTCGTGTTTGCTACACATGAATGTGCATGTACCCGTTTTTATTTAAAATGTGCAACTCTCCGTTCTCAGAAGTAAATATGATCGCACATTCCATCAGACAGATAGATACTTTGGTATATTTTTGGCTCAGCAACTTCATTGATTGTATATTAGGTTTCATCCCTGACACCTGCAATGTAATAGACATGAAAGTTTTAAAACATAGCTGTATTACAGAAGGCTTCCTGTGTCAGGTGGGCAGATCTCATTACGGTTTCTTGTTAAAAGATGTAGCTGCAGGGAAAGAAGAGAACTGGCTGAGAAGTGGGGAGGATGCAAGTCCAGACTGCTATTAGCTTACACACCAGACGGTGCTATGTATGTGGGGGAGCTGGAGCGCAGCCAACAGCATGCTGCCTTGACAGCTCTGTCAGTTGATAAATTTTGTGCCAGTGAAACTGCCGTTATCCTTGCTTTAGAAACTTGACTTTAAGAAGTGCCCTATGCAAAAAGCATTTTAAGAGTTTTTTTATTATTATATTTCATTCAGGCTAACACTGAAATGTAGAAACTTTCTTTATAATTGTGTTATGTCCTTAATTTTCAGAAATGGAGGTCTGCATTAACAAATATGGACCAATGGCAGGTCCATAGCTGCTCAGGTCTCATTAGCTGCTTGTCTGCACACATATGTAGTATAGAAAGCGGTGATAATTATGTATCTCATATCTGATTTTGCTGGGCATATATGTTTACCTTATATATACACAGCATCTTACAGATGTTGTTCCAAATGCATGAGCAGTAAAATAGGCAAAGTACAAGTAATTGATGTAAATTATCACATATTATACTGTAGTAGTGTCCCCTGTGGCCCTGTTGAAATCAGGAGTTCAAAATATTGAACAGTATACAAACCTAGGGAAACTGTGTCCTTTTAGCTATAGCATAAAATACACTAAAGAATTAGGAAAGGTTATATTCTAAATACATTTAGAATTCTTTAAAATTACATACTGTCTTGAAACCTAGAAAACATACAACCAGTATATTTCCTTTTTTTAAACAGTGTTTATTTTTACTACTTTCTTTATTTTTCTTTTATCAGTTCTTCCATGTTTCCTGCATGGTAACTTTTTACCTAAGTATGGTATAAAAGTATCCACTTGATATAGCCTTGTTTGACAAGGCTTTTTTTTTTTTTTTGTATGTGTGTTGTCTAATGGATGGTTATTCATTTATAGTTTTCCATTTTCCTCTCTAAGAAAATGCATGTTAACCTAAGGAAAAACATTTTAGATACTAAATTTTTTTCATAGTGATTGAGTTAACAGGTTTGTCAGATTATCAAGTTATACCTGTCATAGGCATCGCACCTTGAACTTTATAATAAACAATGATAATAATAGTATATAATAAACAGTGATCCAGGGCCAAATAATCTGTGGTTTACCCTCACATACATAGTCACAAGTAATACTGATTTTTCCCTCAGTCATACCATTTGCCTGAAGCCAGGTTTATTCTTTTGTGAATGAATCCTATCATATGAGTAATAATCATGAAAAAGAATTTGACCTACAAACTTCAGTGAAAACATTTGGCCTGATATTTTTGTCTAAAGCAATAAAAGGAAATGAATGTACTTTAACCTCCATCTCCTATAGTCAGAGGGAAATTCTTACAAAAGACTATGTAGACTGATTGTTTTGGCATTTTACTTGGCAATTCATAGTAGAACAGTAGGATTGTTTCTGAAAGGATCAGAAAAATGTTAACTAGTTACTTTTAATGTAAAAATCTCTGACTAAAAACACTTGAAGAGGAGAAAGACTATTTTATGCAGCTGCTTAAATACAGCAGTTTGAGGAAAAAATATTTTAAATTCTATGTGTTTCCTTTTCTGTAGATTTAAAGCATCTTATGAAGTATGCCATCATAAAATCTACAGTTTGTTGTACTTAATTTCTGTCAAAAAGATTAAATATAATTGGAAACATAAGAGATGGTCATATTTTTAGGAAGTGAGATGGTCGTATTAAGAAAACTCTGTGTACTCTTTTGCTATAGTGAAAGAAGAAACACAACTGTCAAGTTAAAAGATTTTAAATGAGTTGTTGTTGTTGTTGTTGTTGTTATGCCAGAATAGTATAAACTTTTTACAGCCAAGGGAATTTCAAAAACATTTCTTGGAATGCTTCTTTACTCTTTAAAAATCATATTTAAGAATAAGCGTTAGGAACAAGACTTACTAGGGAGTTTCACTTTTTTTTGGGGGGGGGGAATGTAGAAATTAATGCAAAACTGTAGTAAGCAGTTGTAAAACTGTTATCCTGCATACAGGAGTGAGCAAGATCAGAGTTTTCAGACTAAGGTGTTTACAGGAGATAATAATGCAATAATGTTTCTTCCCAAAAAACTCTTCCTAACTCTCCACAAAGCTAGGAGCAGGAAAAAGCCACAGGTATCTCGTTCTAATCAAGTAATTTATGTCATGCTTTTATAATTGTATTTTCATGCTTTATAATTCTTATAAGAAGTACCTGTGGCATGACTAGTACTGTTAGTTTATAGATTGTACATTAAAATATTTCCTTTTTGTTGGATTTAAAGGTGCCTAATTTATTCTGGAAGCCAAATAGTCATTTGCCTTATTTATCACTTGATTTTTTTTTTCAAGCTTGTTATCATTATCGTGACCTTTCTGTTTCTCCTATAATTTGAGCCAGAAGAGGAGGGGAAAGTATGTAAGTGGCAAAAGGATGGGTGAAAAAACAGATGCTGCTGAAAAAGATGCCGAGGGATGATAAGAAGTACATGCTGAAGCTGGAGATGACATATCGCAGAAGCCCAGTGCGAATAAAGTGTCCAAAAAGCAGTGGTCAGTGCAGCAGAGAAGTCATAATGGATGAGCATAAAGAAAAGACCTTGAGATTTTTCAGGAAAAAGCTTGTTAGAGACCTTGGCAAGAGTAGTTCCAGTGGAGGGAAAGGAAAGGAAGGACAGATTGAAGATTTCAAGTAAAGAACTACAGGAAAGGAACTTGAGGCATCAGTTGTAAATGTTTGAAAATTACATTCTTTGTGAGCTGTTTGTTTTAACACAGCTGTACGGAGATGCTATAATGACTTCAGATGTCCCTCTGAAGGATCAGCATGAATTACTGAACGTTGGAGCTGAGGGCCTAACCAGGCCCAGATGTAGCTCTGGCCTGTGCTGTAAGGAAGGTGAGGGTGAAATTTCCCTCCTCATCAGGATAGACCAGGGGTCTCTGAACATATCTTACATTTCATTGACATTGCACCCGTTTTGCCATCTTTGTCATCACTGCTTGTTACTGGCAAAAGGAAGTGGCTTGAAGCAATAACATGTAGCTGCGCTGTGTGTTCACTGCTCTTTTTCTCAGTAGCAGTACTCATGTGTGAAGTGTTACTTATATTGTGGCTCAAGTACCTTTAATTTAAGAAGCAGGCCTGAGCAGAATGTTTTATAACTGTGATTTTGTTGACACATGCTGATATATTTAAGCTGAATCTTTTCTGGAAATCTGTTAATTTTGAGAGGAATGTCTCTGAGATTCAGAAAAGAGACAGGCTGGTTGATAGGGTAATGAATGTAAGGGGACCTGATGCTTAAAATCTGAAGTTTTCAGTCTGGGAGTAGCCTTTTTGACACTATTCTGGTATCAAAGCATTCTTGAAAGTATTCTTTTTTTCTTTGTTTGTGCAAAATAAACACAAATTAGAGAAGTTACTGTGACATGAGTCACATGCTGTGATATGGAATTGCCCTCTCCAGTTGGTTTAGTTATAGCAGTATTTTTTTTAACTGCTAGTCTATGAATCTCAGATGTCAATGGGCTACTTTTACAGGATCTGTGAAAGGTAACTAAGAAAAGCAAGCCAGAACTAGAAAGGTTAAGTTGACTCTAGAGCAGTCCACCTGGCACTGCAAATTTTTTAGGGGTCTTCATATCTGAATAGTTTGAAAACCACTGAACTAAAGAAAAGCTTGCAGAAAAGCATACAAACAAATCTAGTAAGAACAAAACAATTTTTACTTTTTTTTAATTTACAGCCTTTTATTGTAACCCTTAAGTACAATAGGAATGCATTTTTCAGTGTATGAGATATTGGTTTTAGGAACAATCATTTGGAATTACAGAATCATAGAATTTAGTTGGGAAGGGACCTCTAGAGGTCATCCAGTCCCAACTCCTGCTCAAGGCAGGTCCAATCAGATCATGTTACTTAGGTCCAATTAGATCAGGTTGTTCAGGGACTTGTGCAGTCAAGCTTAAGTACCCTCAAAGATGGAGATTCCACAAGCTCTCTGGACAACATGTTGCAGTGTTTGACCATCCTCACAGTAAAGAAAAAGTTCCCATATGTTATCTAACTGGAACTTCCCATCTTCCAAATTGTGTCTGTTGTCACTTGTCTTACAGCTGTGACCCTTCTCCGAGAAGAGTCTGGCTCCATCTTCTGTGTACCCTCTCATTAGGCAGTTGTAGATAGCAGTAAGATCCCTCTTTAGCCTTCTCAAGGTGAAGAAACCCAGTTCTCTCAGCCTCTCCCCATACATCATGTTCTCCAGCCCTGTAACCATCTTGATGGCAGCTCTTCACTGCCTTCTAACCCACTGATGGCTCTGCTCTGGACTTGCTCCAATATGCCAATACCTTTCTTCCTCTGGAAAGCCCAGAAGTGGCCATAATACTCAGATGTTGTCTCACAAGTGCTGAAGAGAGGGGGATCTCACGGCACAAAGCAATCAGGCTGATCAGGCACAATATGCCCTTCCTAAATCCTTGCTGGCTGTTTCCACCTTCTTGTCCTTCATGTGCCAGGAAATGGCTTCCATGAAGATTTGTTCCAGGTTCTGAGGTTAGGCTGACCATCCTGTAGTTCCCCTCCTCTTGCCCTTCCTGAAACTGTGTGGTGTTTGCCTTTTCAAGTCATCGAGGCTGGATCACCGTGACCTCTCAAAGATGACAGACTGCCCTTGAAATGACATTGGCCAGCCCCCTCAGTACCTTTAGATGCATCCCATCTGATCCCATGGATCTGTATATGTCCAGCTGGCTATGTGCTCCATCTGCCTCTACTGTTGGTAATGCTCCATTCCCTGCCACAGACTCTGCTAGTAGGTTGGGGATCCTGGGAGGCCTGAGGACAAACCTTCTCAGGGAAAACTGAGCCAAAGAAAGCACCGAGTACCTTGGCCTTTTCCATATCCTGTGTTAATAGGTTCCCAGCCCCATTGAACACATTTTCCTTAGGATTCCTTTTGCTGTCAGTGTAGTTGTAGACAGCTTTAGTGTTGCCCTTTGCATCCCTTTCTAGTTTCAAATCCAGTTGAGTTTTGGCTTTCCTATCTCCATTCCCGCGTGTTCAGGCAGTGCCTCTATTCCTCTTGAGTAGCCTTTCCCCTCTTCCTCTGTGTGCTTACTTTTGGGGTTTTGGGGCTTGGGGTTTGATCTCAGTCAGGAGTTCCCTGTTCATCTATGCTGGCCATCTGCTGTGCTCGCTTGACCTTTTGCACATCAGATGGAATGTGTTTTGAGGAGGTTGTCCTTGAAGATCAACTAGCTCTCCTGACCCCCTTTGCCACGCATGGCAGACTCCCATTTTTCCTGACAAGCAAATCCCTAACAAGCTGAAATCTACTCTCCTGAAGTCAAGGATTAATAAAATACATGAGAAACTTGATGGAAAAAAACCCACAGCCTCCATATATGGTGTTTAGCCCTCAGAAATGAAAATATTTTGAAGCAGTAAACCTGTTTTGATAATTTTTCTATAAATATTAATCATACAGTGATCTTCCACTGCACTAGCAATCTCCATTACAGTTACTAAGCAGAAGAATTTTTATTTAAATTAAATGATCACTACTGATAATACTGTAATGAAAACAGTGATTTCTGTGTTTGTCTTTAAAATGGTCAGGCATATGAATAACCATAGGTGTTCAGATTACTGCTATATATCTTGTGGAGGTGAAACAGTTTATATCTCAGCTGAGCTGAGGCCATAGCCATTTCATGCTAATTTTAAAAAATGAGACAGCAAGCAGACTTGATTTCCTCTATATGCTTCCTCTTGAGCTGGTTACTGCTAGATTATGCTACAGTCTCTCTTTTTAATTTTTTTTTCACTTTACTGAACTCTGAGTAACTTACCTATATTATCTGAAGTCTATAACTTTTCACATATTGCTGTGCCACTCCTATTCTGGAAAATATGCAGGTTCCATTACTCATATCAGAAATAAAGTCATTCTCTTTGGATGGAAGTTTCTGAGTAAAATTATGACACTTGCTGGTTTTGTAGTCAGAAATGATAGGTTTACACTCGATCAGTTGTGCTATACTAACAGACATCTCAGTACTGACCTGGTGTGATCCCACATGGCATTTAGATAAGTTTTTTGTGTGTGTTGTGATACAATGAAGGTAGACTGTTAAAACTGCATAAATACACTTCCATAAACAGGTTTTGAAAAGAGAGAAAATTCCATACATTCCACTTCTTCAGCAGCCCACAAAATTCAGTATTTCAGCCAACAGAGCCTTCATCCCTGGTGGCTGTGTTGGCTCAAATACTGATTATTTTTATCTTCCTTCAGTGACTGAATAAGTAGAGTTTATGTAACTATCTTCAGATGACTTTTTTCTTTAATTTGGATAATTTCTTTAAATCGGATAATATTAATTTTTTTACTCTTAATTCTGCTTTCCATGCAGTGACTTATCTAACTTCCAGTAGCTTAGGTCCTCAACTGTGTCCATGGTCTGCTTAGATGTAATGAGACACACAGCCTAGATCCTGCACTTGGGGTTTGGGGACCGTGTGCCAATAAAGTCCCACAGCAGGAGCTCCTTTCTAACCATCTGTGGAATATCTTGGTGTACTCCTCACCTCCAAGGCAAGTTTGGAGGAGGAAGGAGAAGGCAAGCCAATAGAAAGATCCTCTATGCAAGGGAAGTTGTCTTTGACTGGTTTTGGTGACTTTAAATCTATTTTGTGCCACATATTTTACAACTGGAGAATCCTGCTCTTTGACTTTAGTGGCTAAGGGCTTGCTATTATTCTTTGAAGTCAGTGGCAACATTGAATTATGCCTACTGTGTTAAGTAAGGCAGACACAATTTTGTTAAGGTTTATGCATTTTCTAGAGTCTGCCAAATAACAGTTGTTATAATAATAGTTAGCTCTTCACATCCTCTGACGGCTGTAAAAACATTAGTTAATACCCTAATGAGACGATGACTGTCTTGGCTGCTTTTTATACTTTGACGTGTCTTTGTTGTAATGGGGAGTCTAGTAGAGCCAACTTCAGAAATCTCGTGGTTTCAGCTCCACAATGATTATGCTAAGGATTAGATTGGAAAAAAAAGAACCAGGCAGTGATTAAAGTGTAAAACAGGAGAACTGAATGTCTAAACAGTTTGTTGAAATGCTACTTGATACCATGTTCGTTTAGAAAGTAATCAATAATTATTTTTATAAAGTTTAAGTGTTATTTAAAATACAAGTAAACAGTGGAGGAATAGATACCATCAAGCTTGACTGTAGGATACACTCTGTTCTCATATGAAGATTGTTAGTTTTATTATGTTACAGTAGTGCTGGATGAAGTCTCTGGAGGAGAAGCTGTTTTTTTCATGCATAGGCTAAGCCAGAAACCATGCTTTTCTGTTTTCATTTACTGGCTGCTGTCTTACTACAGCATATCAAAATGGAAGATTTTTTTTTTTTGTAATGAAATGAGAAGACCTATAGCTCCATTTTTCTAGAATTATATTAAAATCCATTTGTTCTGTTCTTCTGTCTTAATTTTATTCATGGAATACACACAAAGGGTTGCAAGCTGATGAGGAAACAATACTTGCAAGAGATGCGTGTTTATTTGTTATGCTCCTCTTCCTACTTTTGTTCTTTGCCTGAGAGCTGCAAGTTTCTTGAATTTTTAGAATGTTGCTTGATAGTTTTTTGTTGAAAATGAAATAGACAAGTATAAGATACTCTTCTCTCCTTTTAAATACAGAAAGGATGTCATTTGTATCTACTGTATGTCTTATATAGTTTCTGATAAAGAAGAACTATAGTCTGACCATTATTTTAATCTTTTTAATATTTTCTAGAACACAGCCAAAAACAGTTTTTGCAGAAGTGGAACAAGAAGAGGATGAAACAGACAAGCCAGAGTGGAAAAAACGTAAAATTTGAAGAATTTGGTTTAAAGAACAATTCAAAAGCATTTGAAACAAAGTGCAGCATGTATTTCTTTATTTGGGGTAGCAGGTCAAAATCTTTGAAAGCATAAATTATTTTGATGCATAAAACTTCCTACAGTTTAAAAAGGATTGTTGTATTACAGTGGACTGTAATTCTACATCTGAATTTTGTAATAAGGAATGAATTATATTGTGCAAAGGAAAACTCCTCCCTGTGTCAGTTACTTAACTTTGTGATTTAAATGAAAAATATCTGTGCTTATAATTTTGAATAGAATTCTGTTGAATTCAGGATATTGCTAAATGTTTTTTTTATTACTGCCAACTTTACCAATGCTGTGTCATGACAATGTTAAAGGATTTTAAGTATCAGAATAAAATAATACAGAGTTTCAAATTTCTTCTCATTTTTTCTTATATCACAAGTAACCCCCAAGTAAACAAGGTTTACACTTTTATGCAGATTTATTAATCTGGAATAATCCAGTTCAATTAGCTTGTATGTGAATTTTAGAAAACATGTTTTCTAGTGTCCATCCTTATGTGAATGATGATGTTTGTTAATATGTGTAGTATCTCACAATAATATTTTATACAAATTTTATTTTTCAACCATGTGAAATAGGAACAGACAATTATATATTTTGTTTTAATAAAACCAACATATGTTTATTTCCTAGTTGATAAAGAATTTTATTCAGGCCTCCTAACTTTATAAGTTTGTACTGATTAGTGTTAACACAGAGCAGAATTGTATATTTATTATCAAGTCTTGGTGTATATTGATTTTGTTGTATGCCTGAATTGTGTATTTCTTGTCTCACACTCTATGAAGACTGATAGTGGTTATTTAAATATTGAAAGGTTTCAGTGTTTAACACAGAATTGCGATGTTAAATGTCATAAACTGAAGGACAGAGATATTTAAAATTAATATTCTTTGTGGAAGCAGAAAGGAATCTAAATTAGTTTAGACATTTATATTGTGATTATAATAGTATACAATGTGGTAAGTATTGTGATTATAATTATATATAATAATGCAAGCACTCTGCATTTCCACTAAGAGTAGAGAACAAAAGATCATAAACAATCAAGCTTTATTAATTATGAATAGATTCTGAAGGCATCTGTTAAGGCTATATTTAGCAAAGCATTTAATCACCTTCCTAACCTCAAGCATGTGTCCTGATAGAGTCAATAGAGCTTAAATTTTTTCTCAAGTGTTCTCTGCATCATGATTTAATTGTGTGACTTCCTTGACCATGCTTATCTTTTTCAATTATCATTTCTATACATTAGGGAGAAGTAAGCCTGTTCTCAAAAGGTGGCGTGAGATTTGTCTAACATTCCAACAACAAAACATTTCCACTGCTTTAACTCAGTATTGTCCTCTGATCAGAGTGGAACCTCACTAAATAATCCGCAACTTGTCTTTTTGCCTTTTAGAAAATGTTTTAGTACATACTTATTTAAAACAGCAAAGAAATGCTTAGTTTGCAGTTACTGCTGTCATATGTAATATGAAGGACAATACCTATGTAGACAGGAAAAGGAGGAGAAAAGAAAGCAGCAGGTGAAGAGCAGCAATTGTTAACAGGACCTGCTAAAGACCTCTCTGGAATGTCCCCTTCAGCTAAGTAATGTTAAATGACCATTGTTTCACTAAAGACTATTTTTTATTTTACTTCATCCAAATAATGCACTACAAAATAAAGCATTTTCAAACAAATTTATATAACAAAGTGGTAAGATTTTAAAAGATTTAATAGGTCCTTGGTTATAGGTGGAATATAAACAACTTATGATTTCTATTGTTAGAGTTGTTCACTGAGGCAGCATGGTTTAGTGGAGAGCAGAGCTGGAGGGAAAGGCAGATGAGGAAAAATGCAGCAACTGTTCTCTGAGTTTGGGAGGAATAAAAAGTAAATAGGCAAAACTTCTCCTTTTATGTTATTTATTTTGAGCAGCTAGATCTTGTTTTCTAATTTTATTTTATTGCAAGTGAACCCTGTTAGAATTTCTTTCTCTGTTTTAAGAGTTCAAGTCATTATTATTCACAGCGTTTAATTTCCCAATTGTCTTAAATGACTGTTTTATCTGCTTAAAATTTAAAATAACGTCTGTGCAAAAAATACTAAAAAATATAAAGCTAACTTAAATTACATTTATACTTGTACTTAGCTCATGCTGTTTGCATTAGTCCTAGACATTGGATTTTCAGGCAGCATGTTCACCAACAAGGCAAACTTTAACACACTTTTAAAAGCAATTTTTAATGTTGGGCAGCTCAATAGTAAGAGTTAATCCAATCAGAAAGGAGAGATATGAAGAGTCTGCTTGGCCATACTTGGGATAGCAAGCTCTGACTCACCACTTTGAATTGTCCAGGGAAAAATATTAACATGAATAAATACTTGGTATGAAAGGTCCAGCTCTACGTGCAAACAGAATATTAGAAACACTATTTGTATTAATTGTATATGAATGTAATTTTCTTTTAGACTTTCACCTAGGGCCTCCCTTTCTAGTTTTAGTCATTGCCAAGTTGTGATCTTAGTTTTCCATATGCTACATATCTGGCCAGAGTCTAGATGGACTTTTGTTTGTGTATCTCTGGAACAAGGTGGGGTTTTTGTTTGTTTGCTCATTTCATTGAAAGACCCATTTACAGAGGTGCCACAGTCATCTCTAGCATTGTGGCATGCAGAATGGCTTCCCCCGTGCCTTCTCCAGGGCTGGATTTTTCTCCTCTTGTTCTGTGCAGCTTCTAGATGTTTCTATATAGCAATTTATGCTCCTTTGTCCTTTGTGCTATAGTTCAGTGACTTGTTAAGGCCAGTGTTCAGTGCGACGTGCCTGTGCATAGGGCCAAGACTTTCCCTGCTAGATGGTTGCAGCCTACCAGCTGGTGGGCAACTTAGTTTCCCTTTCCTTGTTTGTGTCATTGCTGCTGGTATAAAGGTCTTGTTTTCACTCTGCAGTCATTCGTCTTGCTTATCTTATTTTTTAAAAGTCTTCTACAACAGGCTAGTTGAATGCTAATGTTGTCTTTGAGTACTGACACTTTCCCTCTGGCTGTTTGTAACTATTTTACACTTGTTTAAGTTCATCTCTGCACAGGTACTTCTTATGACCTGTCATTTACTGAAGATGGTACTTTTGCCTGTTTGATGATTGTTAGCAAGAACCGTGCATTTGTGCCCATAGGTCTTTGGCTCCTTGGCTGTAATTACGTGCCTGGCTTGGTTTTCTTTGTCTTGCCTGCTGTTTTGCTGTTGGACTGTAGAAGAATATTTCTTACGGGAAGAGAAACCATGAGTTTTTATCCTATCAGTTTAATCTCTGCTGAACCCTGAGGAGTGTTTTGCAATGAGCTGGCATTGCTGAGTGGAAGTGCCATTCTCTTGGTTGGATCTTTGCCCATTAGTTTCGTTGGCTGTCTGTATGACCTCTAATGCCTTTGTGGGTATCCAGCTTGAGACATCTGTAGCTCACACCCTCATTTAATACTGAATCATCTGAATTTTGATGTCTTTTATTGTGGCCTGTTAGTCACAGTAGTGCTGTGTGGCATATGTTATATTGCAAAATCTGTCTTCTATTTCCTGATCATGTTAAATGCCTGTGTGTCCGCCTAGCCTACCTCTCAGCAATGGGAATGTAACAAAAGCCATATAGTTACCATCATTAAAAGTCAGCAGACTAGTTCTGGCTTCTTACCACAGCTGATTCATGAGGATCTGTCCCCGCTTCCTGATCCCTGAGCTCTTTTCCTGTGTTGCACTGTTTCATACATACATGTGAATGAAGAGTTGGATAGTTGGCCAGTAGATATATCCTTATGCTTGCCTGGATTTGAAGCGTGGACTCATCTCATTGCATCAGTTTTAAAATCTGCTATGATTTTTGGCTAATCCCATTTAAACACAATTTTGTAAAAGATGTGCACTTCATCCATCCTCTGGGAATCCAGCATCTAATTGCTTCCTGCAGTCTGGATAGCTCTGAAACACAAGATATTTCTGTCTGTAGCACATTATCCTGGTTGAACTTTGCTTTGGTTGCCAAAACTTCTCATTTTAGATGCAAAGGTATTGTGGCATGCCGACAGCCTGTCCCATTTACCACTTGGGCAGCAGTTTTATTCTCAGATTAGCGTGTTGGAATCTCGGTAACCTATGTGTTGCTTGAGTGCCTTGCCAATGCTTTCTTTATGATATTTTCTAATGGCTGATGATCGGACAATGCTGTGGTTCATCTCGCACTCTGACAGGTGACTCAAAAGAGGCCTGATTCAGAAAGCATAGGAAATGAGCCCTTTTCTACCTTAGCTTTCATGTTGTGTTTCTAAACTGTTCTGTAGGACTGTAGAACTTCAGGGCTAGTACTTTAGACAGATTTTTCTTATTCTTTCAAAGACATGTTCCTTTGGGCTTCCTTGTTGTATCATGAAATAATAGAGCAGCAGATAAATGCAGTCAGTAGATAAACTGAACTGGATGGGTCCTTGAGTGGTTATGTAGTCCATTCTTGACCCAGATTATAGCTATACCTGAACTAGTTCTGACATATTTATTGAATCAGCTCTTAAAAGCCTCCCATGGTAGAGATTTCACAGTCTTCCTAAACAATATGTTCCGGTGCTTCATTCTTCTTACCAGTAGAAAGTTTTTCATATTCTTTAAGAAGAATAGTTCTTGCAACAATTTAAGCCCACTGTTTCCTATCCTGTTCCCAGCTGCCAAGGAAGTTAGTTTATGGGCTTCTCCTTTGCAGCAGCTTTTTACTATATTTGATGTTTATGATCTTCTCCTTGTATCTCCCCTTTTTTTCAGTTTTCCCTTATGGTTCATGTTTTCTGACATATTGACATTTTTTTGCTCTTTTCTGCCTTGTTCTGCTTGTCCACATGTTTTGTGAAGTGTACTCCCCACAACGTATTCAGTGTTCCAGATGAAGCTACTTTTTTAGCACTGCTTAGTAAACATGAAAAAAGTTTGCATGTTGGATTATAGTCACTTTTTTTCTCTACAGCATGGCATTGTTGTTTTGCCTTCACTTCCTAACCTCCCACAAACTCCAGAACCTCTTCTGCAGAGTTGCTGCCCAGCCAATTCACTATTTAGTGTTGGTGTATTATTCTTAAATATTGCACTTTGTCCTTTGTCCTCACTGAATTTCATTACATTTTCTCAGAACTTCTCTCCATTTTAAGATTATTTTGAATTTTCTCTTGACCCCAAAGCGCCTGCAGCTTTTTACAGCTTCCAGTTGTCAGCGAATGTAAAGAATGTATTTTCTGTTCATTCAGCCAGGCCACTAATAAAAATGTTGGTTAGTGACAGATCCATAAGATTATGTATGTATGTATGGGAAGGAAATGTTTTATACAGTATTAATTTTCTTAAGGGTCCATAGACTTCTAGTTGGTGTACTCAAAATTTTTGGAAAAATAGTTGACTTACCTAGAAATTGCTGGATTCCCTTCACGTCCTTTGGTTTCAGGATTTCTTTAATGGCTCTGTCTCTTCGTGTCCAGCAGGAATCCTTCTGACATTAACAATGTTTGGTGTGGGAGACCTCAAGACCCCTTTGTGTTCAACTTTTCAACAGTCTACATTCTGGATGTATTTTCAGCCTGTCCCCCTTAGGGATTTTGATCCTGGATTCTCACTTCCTTTAATTCGCCTTCTATAATAAAAAAAATATCGTCTGCTATAATCTTCTGTAAATTAGCAGTAGCATATCTCTAGGGCCAGCCTCACACCAATAGGTGTTCATCTGGCTCCTGATCTGATTTACTCTAGGACTGGGTTAGTACCTTCGTGCCTGTCAAAAGCTGTAACAGAGCGGTGAGGTCTGTGGTTGTCTTGCCTGCGGTGATTGCCTTGCCTGCAGCATAGGGGAAGCAGCAATGTTTCTTGTTATGCGGCTTTCCTGTTCGCCATCTGCTCTTGCACTGGCATCAGGAAGGTTTTACTGTATACCATCATCTTTAGGCCTTATTTTTGTAGTCTGTTAGTAACGCTTGTCAAGATCACTGAGGCTGCATTGCAGCTGACTTTACAGTCCATCTAGGATGAAATAAATTGTTTAATTTAAGAACATAGGTGCATAGGTGACACTTAGCTTGCAGGTTTCCGTAGTTTCAGTCACTTCAAGCACTTCTCTTTTATTCTTTGGATGCTGCTGAACACCCTGTGTCTCTGTTCCTCACTCCCTTTGGGGCACTGTCATTCCCAGGCTGGAAATTTTCTCTCTCCACTTCTTGCTGGTTTCCACAGCACATGCGCCTGACTGTGGAGCCTGCAGGCTCCATGCATCCCACGTTACTTAGCTGGATTCTCCGCATCTGTTGGGCAGCCTCGTAGGCCTGTTAATGTGGTGTTGCCACAGCTAGTAGCTGGCCGAAGGCTTTGTGTTAAGCTAACAGCCCCCAGGACTTGTCTGGTTTTGTATGAACTTGTCCTAGCCTCCCTGGAGCTTTGTCTTAGCTGCAACAACAGTTGTCTAACAGCCAGGTGACCACTGCTTAATTTAAGGTTTTGCTTAGCTTTGTACAATTGTGAGGAAACACCTATTATGATGCATAGCTTTGTAATTAATAGATAGTAATTACACATGGTAATGAACTACTTATGACCCTAGAATTAAAATGTTGTGTAGAGGAGTACAGACATGTGATGATAGTGGAAGTTTTGTAGGTATGGACACAGGAGTATACCTGCAACCCTGGGGCTGTAAGCAGCTAGCTAACCAGTGGTCAGTTATTGGTCATTCAAGGAATGCAGCTTTGAGAGCTGGGTAAAGCTGTTTCTTGGGATTGCAGAGAGGACAAAAGTCAAGTATCTAGCATATATAAATCATGCCATATATCGTAAATCTGGCCCTAACATGGGACTGCAGACCACTGAAGAAAGAGCGAGGAATTAGTGCATTTTACAAAAAGTATAAAAATAATCCCATGCAGATTCTTGGGTGAAGAACAAGAACACCTCACCAACAACATCAGCATCCTCCTCCTAGCAAAGAACTAGGGATGCTAACTTGCTGCACCACCCCATATTCCTCGTCACCCCCCAGACCGGAGCCACCGACGTAGGACCCAGAGGGACAGTGGATGGGTGAGCACAAGATCAGAGAGGAAGGGTAGATCCTGGGAATTGTGTGTGTATAACAATTTTAACTGTATTGTTATTGAGACTACTTCTGTAATAGTATTTTTTTTTAAATTACTGTAATAATTAGGTCTGGACTAGAATATTTCTTTGATCAGTTAAGATTTTGATTAGCCTAGCAAATTCCTGGCATTGTGTATAGGTATGTTTCTTTGGCCTACATAAGCTGCACAAGTTGTATTGCAGCCATTCTGTGTCAGTTGCTTTTATCCCTTTTCTGTACTATTAGTTTCCCTTGTTGCTTGGTGGTATCTCTCTAGTGTAGTGAAATCCAAGTTTACAGAAGTTACGCAAGCAAAGGACTGTTTGGCAGTAGGCATAAAACTCAGGAGTTTGCATGTGATTCTAATAAAAGACATCTCTCGTAGCATTGGTGAGGGGGTCACTCTGTGATGAAACTGGTATATAGTTTGCAGACAGCTCTTCATCTCAAATTACCTAAGCAGAAAAGACTAACATTAGGAGGCTTCCAAATATAAAGGTCATCATCTTCAAATTAGCCTTTGCAAGCAACTCTATAAACAATCGCTCAAAGTGCTTATAGCATTTTCCAGTAAGATCTGCCAATAAGCATTAGCCAATAAGATCTGATTATTCATAGAAAATTCCAATGTATCTTGATATATTTATTTTAAATAAGTTTCTGGATTATTTAATAAAAAACCCATTTATTATAATGTTTTGGGGAGAACATAAAGTTTCCGGTTTGTTACGGTAATACACGTAACTATTAATTTTTGTACATTATCCAGTAAATCTGTAATAATAGTGCCTATAGCTGTGTCCCCATAGCTTAGCAGCATCACAGAATTGGAGCAACACCATGCTATTCTACAAAAACGTAATGGTTCAGACAAATTTAATTCATCCTTAATATAACAATGCAGCAATTAAAGGAAAATCAGAAGCAGTCCCAGACTGATAGCAGTCTCATATTACCCACTCCCAGAGCAGTACCCAGTTGGTAAGAAACTAAGGCACAGTGATTCAGGAATTTTTACCTGGAAATGAAATGGCATATGAACACAGCGCGAAGACTTGCAGAAGACTGTAAGAAATGGATCATGATAAATAGTAGGGTACTGAGATGAGTGGGAGGTGATTGGTGGGATGCTGCAGGAATAGGAAGTTTATGTCCGGTTTTATATAACATCAAACTACCCCCTTCGAGATCATTAAATAGGATGTTAATGAAATTAACAGATGATGCAGGCAAATACTGCAAGCACTATTGAAAAGAGAAGCCGGAAATAACAAAAGGAGTCACCCTGACAAATGCAAGATAATACATCTGGAAAACAATAATTCAAAATGCAGATTATTTTTTCCTCTGTGGTAGGAGGACTCTCAGCTAGACCAGAGTTGGTGGATGGCAATTTACATTTCTGCATTCCTTCAGACATGGCAGCCAAAAAATATGTGGAGCTTTTGCCAAAGGGATTGGTTGCGACTGAGCAGCTTAAGTGAGACCTGGACGGGAAACGTTGCACGCTCTGTCTGTCAGCCACTGCAGGATACGAAAGTAGCTGCGGTGACTCTAGTCTGAAGATTGACTTGGTAAATACAGCGTGGCGAGGTCTCTTTTTATTAGCTCCAGATGCTGATGTCGTACGTACTACAAGTTAAAAGTGCTCCTTTCTATATACTGCCTTGCAAATTTAGCTGGCTCTCTGAAAGTCAAGCTCTTGTCTCCTACCAGCTTGAACAGTTTGGGTTTTGATATCTTTTTCTGTGTGTAAATAGTTATATGGAGATTTCAAGGAAATAAATGATAATAACAAATAAGTTTGATTTGGACTTGCTGGTCCATTAAACACTACCCATATATCCATATGTAATAAGAGGGAAAATGCTTCTTGGTTTGTTAATTTATAAAACAGCCCATGCCTAACTTTTGGATCCAGGAGCCATGTAAAATGAAGTGTTTTGACAGTGCCAGCACAGAGGACTCCTGGTTCACAGGAGGCTCTCCCTGATCCTACAGTAACACAAATACCGTTGACTGACACGAGGCAGATTATTCTTGAATGTTGAGGGTGCTCTGGACAATTACTCTAAAAGGAACCTTCTCCTGCATTACATTGCCTAAAGCATGTCAAAGCCCAACAGTTCAACCTATCATTTTCTTGCAGATTAACATGTCACGTGCTAAAGTAACTGAGATCAATTTTGTCTTTAATATGTGATAAACATTTGTATACACCTATATGCATACCTATATTGTTTCTTTTATTGATGAGGGCAAGGTATTTAGCAAATTTTGCTTGAGAAGTAACATGTTACATATCTCAAGGAGCTTCAGTGCATTATCTGTCGGGATGAACAGTTCTCTTGGGGGATATTTACTCCATCTTATTTAGGCAGTATTTTAGATGCAGTGTAGAGGACGAGAGAAAAGAACCCCAGTTGCCCACGTATCAATGAGAGAGACAGCTGACAAGCGAGGAAGTGGAGGGACCTGCAGTAAGTAGTTTAAAGTAAATGGCATAACTTTCCCTCACCCGACTCGTGATCCAGTTAGGCAAAACACTCATATTAACCCTGTGCCGAATGGAACGATGCACTGGGGTACCCAGAGTCACAAAATGGAAAAAGAAGAAAAGAGTTTTTTTTTTTTCTCATTTGAATACAAGCAGTACTACAGAGGCAGACTGATATAGTGCTAAAAATGATCTTGGTGAGATTCTCCCCAGTGCCGAGGTGCTCATTTTTAGTCACCCTCAGCTCAGAAGTTCAGGCCCGTAGGGTCCCACTGCAATGACCCTTTGTTGGGAAGCCACTGCTGGCGTGGTGGGGCTGGCAGATGGTGACCTCAGTCCAGTCGTAGGAGGAAGATAGGGATGAAGGTGGGTGTCTGGTTGACACACCTATGCATTACAGCCCCTGGTCATAAAGAGATTAATGAGTGAATGTTCAAAGTTTTCATAGTGTTTTCTAAACATGTAGCAAATTCATCATGTAAAGTAAGAAAGGTCACAGATGAAGAATGTTTTAATGACGACGACTGTTAAATGGGCTGTTGCATTCCCAAATGCTGTGAGAGATTTTGCTGCTCAGAAACTGATAATCTTTTTGGTTGAGACTCTATAAAATGTCCATTTGTAGGACCCTTTTGTTAATTTTTGCTACCTTTTAACTCATGTTTACAGATACAAACAAAAAAAAAAGTAAAAGGGAAGCTTTAGTTCTGTAAATGAGATAAGTGTCACAATGGTATATGTCCTTTCTGTTCTTTTTAACCACTTGCTTTACTCTCTAGCATACTGTCCTACTGCCTAGGATACAACGGAGTTTTAAGCAGTTCTGGAAGAGAAGTTGTTAAATGTTTGTTTCTTTGGATAAAAAGAAGTAATCTAATCAAATCCTACCAAGTATCCCAGTATTGCTTCCTGCCTTTCCTCTTTGCTGCACTGCAAGAATCCCTGTTCAAGTTCAGGTTCTTATTCTGTTCAGCGTTTTTCAAACTTATCATCAGAGATGGTTTCTTCTCTAAGAATCGAAGTAAGAAAAACAACTACAGGACTGAAGAAGCATAAGCATAAGATGAGAGGAGAGTTAATCAAAATCAGATTAGTGGCAGATCTAGGAATATAGCTCAGCTATCTCAATATCCCTTTGGTACTCTTTTCCAGGATCTCTCTGCTGCTAGGAAATCTGTAAGATATATTTTTGAATCAGGGTAATTCTCTTATCTTATGGTTGTAATCTAACTTTTGTGGTTTTGTGCCTGCAATTGAATTACAAACAGAGCTGTGTAACTGCTTTATCAGCCATTTGTTTACCATGGGAAACTAAATACTTCAATGTGCAGGTATACTGCTCCGACGATTAAAGTTGAAATTGCTCTGTAGGAAATTTCCCCTGAATGGCACATCACTTAATTCTGCTTTGTGCCATAGCTTCATTAAATCCTTTAGTTCATTCTGGCACTTAGTTCCCTGCAGATAACGTAGAAAAAATTCATTTTCTTTGAGATATGGAGGTGCTGCTCTGGCTCTCCACATCTCAGTCTCAGTGTTGATATTCTTTATAAGTGGATGACGCTGCACAGTTTGGGAGCCTTTTTTTTTTTTTTTAATTAAAAATGGCTGGTATCTAAAATGTAGGGCCTTCTGCCTGCAAGATGAATGCAAGGGTTGCACACCTACAGTGTCTTGTGCAGAATCAATTAGCTTACACTGTTCCATAAATGCCTAGGAGGAAGACAGGACCCCAGTGGCATATCTAGACTGTTTTCCTTGTCCCAGAGCCTGATCAGCATTCCCATTTGTTTCAATCACCCATCCTGAATGGGGATCCTGCCACAGTCCGCTTTGAGGACAGGGATGAAATCTTTTGGAGATTATGCGATTTTATTCAGAGTCAGAACATCACCAAGGTAGGTAGCCAGAGTCAGGGAGTGCTGGCACAAGCGTGAGTTTTAACAGGCTTCGTTTTCATTTTTAATCTGTAGATTAAATGTGATCAGTGATGTGATTGCAGGGAAAGCATGAGGAGAATTTTTATTGTTAATTACCATGATATCGGTAGACATAGAGTAGATGCTGAGGGGAAAAAGCTTTAGATAGCTAGTCGCCCTCCTTAGCACAAAAATTCAGCTCCCAACATTAACCTGATTTGCTTGCCTCTTACTAACAACATAATCAAACGTATTGTGCCAGTTGTACAGGGGGAAACGGAGCGCAGGAGCCAGCACGTCTGCTAATGGAAATGAGCGCTAAGGAGCCACGTTTACTTAAGCCGGCGGAGGATGTTGCCTCGGGTTTTAGCATGTTCGTTTTTCCAGAAATTGTCACGAAGACACCGGTTCTGCTTTAAGTAGAGGGAAAGCTGGGCCAGAGTTCAGCCTGCAGTTTGCAGCGCTGYGGAGCGGAAGAGCTGAGCCTGCGCCAGCCCAGCGGGAGCCTATCTCTGAGGTGAGCTAGCTGATTACGCGAGGGCCCGGGACGGACCGCCAGCTCTGCCGGCTGCGGAGCAGCTCGGGGCAGCAGCGGGCGAGAGCGTCCAGGGGAAGGGAGTCAAATACGCGGTGTGGGGATCAGGAGGGTGAGCAGAGCTGTGGGGCTGGGGGGTCATAAAATACAGGTTGGCTTTTAAATGTGATCACTGCTTTTACATGCTCTTTATAATGAAGTGCCTTGGTATGAGCAGTGTGGATAGTCTTGGGTTTTTTCTTTTCTGCAGTGCAAAGAAATCCAGCCACCTTTTTGCAATGTGTTTCTAAGGGCACAGGAGGTTTTGAGTAATGTGTGGAGATTTAATGCCTTAAGTTATATAGATGAAAGACACAACAGAAATAGAAGATACTTAAAGCCAACATTCTTATTGTTAGAGCATTTTTATGTAAAAATACTGGACAAAAAGCTTAAGAAAGGTTAATTAGGTCAAATTGGATCATTAAATTGTTTTTGTACACGGTGCATGCTGTGGAGCTTGTGTGTGCTGTGTGTGTAATATGTGACTGACTTGGAAAGCATGTACAGCACTTGTGTGAAAATCACGCGTAAGATTCCTAAAATGAAAACCCTGCTTTTTTGCTTCTTTTTCAAATATGGGACATCCATCTGAGGGATTTCCAACACTACACTCCAGCTAGCACATTTAAGCGATAGAATTTGTGTCTGGAGTTTGTACCTATAAATGGCATCAAAGATGCATGTGTCTGTTGTTAATTGATGGCAGGGAATAGGGCCTGCAGATGCTTTTGCAGTAGCACGTAGCAAAAAGAAGTCCTTGCCCAAAAAAGTTTCTGGTTAAAAAGGATACTTGTAGGTATTTTATGAAAGTATGAGAAACAGCTACTTTTAGCAAACCAGGTGCCTTCAGTTGAGCATGTGTGTGTCTGGCGCTTGAATTAAGGCTTGTATCACTTTTACTGCTTCCTTAGTGCTGTTCTTTTTGACAGACATTAGAAGGTCACAAGGTCCTGTGCTGTGTATGAGTACCGTGAGCGATACTGTAACTGTGATGACCAGCTAATGATGTGTGAAGATGATCAGGAGAAGTAAAAGYCTCTAATGCGTTTTGAAGAGAACGTTTGCTCAAGGGAAAACACCGCCTTGAGATTTGCATAGGGAAATCGTTTTAAACCGGGAAAATAAAGTAACCTTGAAAAAAGCATCTGGATGTCTGACAGTTATTCAGAGCTCATAATACACTGTGTTACTGTATGTTGTTCACTCAGGATCTAAAATTAGGTGATTATGTAAGGAGACCACAGCGTACATCTGAATAGCTACTGTATTGGGTTAGTGATGTCACTCATCTTTACTGAGTCTTTAGCTATTCTACGGCTTAGCCAGGGGCCGTGTGAATTCAGTAGTCATGAAATCATAGCCAAGTTAAACTTTAGTGAAGTAAACAAAAACAGAGCTTTTACAAGGGAAAGCAGAACCTCTCCCATCCTGACTAGATCCAGGTGCCATTGCTGCCAACTGTTATTCTGTGTAATGTTTCAGAAAAACATGTTTATAATTTTTAAACTATTAATAATGGAAATGATACAATGAATCTGTCAGGTTGTGATTGCTTGAAGAGATCAGATTAGCTATTGATATTAGCATTTTGTGTGTTGATTATGGAAGTGATTACATTTGCATTGAGGTCCTATAGTCAAGATAATTTATGAACTCCTTTGCGCTGTATGCACTGTATACACTGTTGGTGTGTATAAATAAATAAATAAATGCCGAAAGCAAAATGAGAATTAAATTTTATCCACACATAATACGTTTCAGCTTTCGCACCAGATACGATCCAAATCCAAACAGTAAGACCTATCAAATTTTTCAGAAAAGGGTTTTAGTTGTTCAGTTATGTTTCAGGTGGGTATCTTTTGCACAGTTAGCATGGGTACATATGCCATACATTTCTCCATGTATCTTATTGATTCTTCTTGAATGGCTGTCAGTTTTATATCAGAAAGGAAGCAGGGGTGACCTTGAAGTAAAGGCCTGGATGTAGAGACAACTAGATTGGTTTCTTCAAAATTTGTGTGACTAAATGGCTCTGAATGGTGTCAACCGTTACTTGCTTTCGCAGCTCTCCTGTCTTGATCTGGAACATCGCTGTTTAGGTGAACTTTCAGGGCTGCCCTGTGAGCATATGCACAGGGAGACTGCTTTAATCTAAACTTTTCCCATGGGTTTGCTCTTCCAATGTCCTGGAGTAGTGGAGTCATAGTCTGTGCTAGGCAAAGCCTCAAAAACGAAAAAACTTGGAGTAAAACGGGACAAAAGCCTGTTTATTTCTCAGAAGGTGCCCAGACCTGCAGCAAGGTACAAAGTCACAGGGCTCTTCAGCTTTATGGTATGCTAGAAGGAATTGTTTGGAAGATAACTCGGAAATGCGATGCAAAGGTCCACGCAGGGAGCAGCACGTTGCTGCTCGTCCCCGATGGCGGGGCGCAGCCCTGGCAGGGCGCATGCAGCACCACACTGGTCACAGGGGTCTTCGAGCTCTGCTCCTCCAGAGCAAAAGAAAGGGCTGCATTTGGAAACTTGCTCTTTTCCGAGATGTCTACTTACCTCTTTGAAGTAACAGTTCCCATGTGTTTCCTGCTGCGAGTCCCCCAGGCCCCTGCACTCTTTTCACTTGGTTCTTTTTTTCTCCGGAAGGCTGTTTGTTTCAGGCCTGGTATTGCACTGTGCCCATTTGTTTGCAATGAATGAGAAGCATTTTTCATTTTCTCTGAATTATTGTTGCCAGATATTGTGTATACACATGTTACAGGACATCTTGCAGAGGGAGCTGGCAGATCTGCAAAGCCGATGCGCGTGGATTCAGCAACTGAAGTGGGCTCCCCTCAGCCAGAACCCTGCTGAGGCCAGGAAACACGTATTTATTGCTCTCTGTAAGACCATAGATTTCAAAAACACGGTTTTCTTTAGTTCAGTCAAGATACTAACACTGGACCCCAACCTCCTTACCCCTGAGCACGCCTGACGCCTTTCTGCTTTCTCGTTGCCTTCTCCTTTGTCTCGTTTGCTGGGCCGTCTGCTGCAATACCCGGCAGCAAAGAGAGGCTAGAGCGAGAGTTAGGTTTTGGGGGGAACCAAATTGCACATTTCCTTGTAAACACTTACAAAGTGCACTGGGGATGAGATTAAAACGCTGGGATTTCACACAGTATTCTCACTCCATTTTCAAATTATATTGCTGCACTTAAACTGACCATGTATAAATTATTATCTTCTATTATCTTCAGTAGGACTCTTCTGTAATGGTTTGCTATCATCTCCTTTGTTTTTTTTTTTCTTTCTACTTTGTCCCAGACGATGTGAATATGCATGTCCTGATTAGTGTCTGATTAGTTTGTTGATCAGAGGACTTGTCAGGATGGAAACAACCTACTTACAGACCAGTGTTAGACTTAAAAATTGCATTTTTTGTTAACACAGTGATTCCAAACAATTTTTGTATTAAAACATTTATTCAGAAAATGAAGCGCTGTGGCCTCTACAAGGCCAGATATCTTGCTGCTCTCTATTTCCATAAAGTTGCAGGTGGTTGTGTGTGCTGCTAATTTGATTAAATATTAATTTGGTGGAACAGGGCTTTGGTCTGAAGGTGTCCGTGTAGTAAAGATGATGCTGTCTGGAGTTGCTAAATGAAATTGGTGTCATTAGTGAGATTTTTCGCTGATATTCTGTGCTGGAGAGTCCCCAGGCTGGTCGTAATAACCTGGTGGGAAAAGGGCCCCACAGAGCCTGAGCCGGCGGCTCGGGGCTGCTGCTCTGTGATGGCCCGTGGGGGCAAGAAGAGCCTCAGCCTGTCACACGGGGCAAGGGGGGCTGTGCGGGCCGAGCAAACGAAGTGACAGGAGGGAAGAGCTGAGGATTTCCTGTAGAACTTGGTGAGATGTTTCATCTCTGTAACATCAGAGCATTTTGTTTCGGCTTTGCTGTTTAGACCGACATGCTCTGTGAAATCCACGGGGAGAGGTGAGATGTGAGAAATTCCCTTTATCAGTTGCCATAGAAAATGTTGGCTGAATGGATGAGTTCTCACAAAAGGCTTCTGTTTTGCTAAGTCATCACTTTCTGATGGAGAAGCAAACTGCTGCGTCTGAAAGTGTTGCAAAAACAGTCGATCCTTTCTATTCTTTTTAAAATATTTGTATGTGGAAACCTATAAAAGTCCCAGGAGCAGATTACACGCCTGCTTCCCATTGCTAAACAGTTGCCTGTGTGAATCTCTTTAGGTCTAAATGAGGCTGGTAACTACTGAAGCAGCCTCTCTTCCCCCTAATCCCCCCCTAATCCTTGTACTGTTCTTTGGATGAGGCTCAGAGGACGACGTACAGGTGCAGACAGTCTTACGATATCTGTAAGGCACATGCATGGTGGGGGCCACTGCACATCTAAATACAAATTTACAGTGTCACACTACCAATAGTTTCTGTCATGGTCCTGTGAAAAGCTGATTTCTGTCAAATGTGAATGCAAGTAAATGTGTATATTTTTCCGTCGCATTGGTCGTATTATCCACGCTCGCAGCCTCCCTGCTCAGGGAGGGAGGGCAGAAGCCGGCAGAGCACCCCGTGCCTGGCCCTCCCGCGGCGAGGAGCGCGCCAGCCCCTCGCTGTGCGACGTGCTGCTTCTGCGCCCATCTTACTGAGCAGAGCAGGAAAGCGATTTTCCATGGGGCCTCCTGAAGTAAGGCAAAATCAGCACATACAGTGAGTTTTCGCTGCTGCTTACGGCCCTTGGATGAGGATGGATATAGAGATCAACACATCAGCTGGGCCATTTCCAGTGTGTGAGAAATTATTGAGCTAAAGCACTAAAAAGTGAAAAAGAGGCCCTGTTTTAAAAATATGCTATTTCTTGGGGGAAAAACAGCCATAAATGTCATCAACAGTCTAGAGAAAAAAAAAAGGCAATAGCACCAAATGATGAGTGGGACCGGGGGGGATGCGTGTTACAGAAAGCAGGTCTCCCTTTCATAAGGAGCAACGTCTGACAGTTTGAGAAGAGCTGACAATAAAACACATGATTAAATGAGCGCCAGAGAGCAGACTCAGCCATAAAACTATACATTTAGTGGCTGTCCTAGCTAAGCCATAGCAGTATTTATTGAGTTATAACACTGGAAGAGATGAATAAACATGACTGAGACCATGTGGACTCGAAGGGATTACCTTTGTTTTTAAGAGAGGCTTTACCATATTTGCTCAAAAATCTTTACACAGAGTAATTTTAAAGTACACTTCTGAGTCTATAGTTAGACAGTGTCAAAGAAGATGGAGGGGACTTATGATTGATCATGAGCTGGGTAAATTAAACCAATATACATAACTTTCTAATGAACTTTCTTGTCCTAACAACAATAGCATCACTGTGGCCTCTGATTCTGGGTACTCCTCCTGTTTGGTTTATCCTTCAAAGGCTGAGGACACTGAAACAATTTGAGGCTGTACATTATTTCCCCCTGCAAAAAAAGAATCGCCAGTGTTATGTAAGGAAAATCTATGAGGGATTTTTGTACATAAAATATAGCCAGTATCACATCTATTCCACAAGAACAGGCCACAATGTAAGGGGATCAGCTGGGATAAAACCATCTCCCCAGAGAGCTAGCTGGAGTGATATCATGATGCAGAGGTGCTTCAATGGTTCACACTTGCACATAATATACAGACTCATAGTCAGATATAAATCAAAGTCTACTGTTGTGGCTGACTTGCATTGTCATATAATAATTATGTATTACTGACAGTAAGAAATTGGCCTAAGGTATTATCAAGCCTTTCTTAAGAGATTAATGAAATAGATTACAAGTTTTCTGGAGTAATTTTTAACTACTCAAGTCCAATATAGCCCAAATTTTTGTTCCGCCAATTGTCAGAATCAGAAAGGGAGTTTTTTTGCACTCCTGGTGAAAATGCCCTCTTATCACTGACTTGCTTTGTTGTTTTTTTTTTTTTAAAGTGTGATTCCCACGTGTAGCAGAAATGAAACCAGATATCCCTGATAGGAGGAGATTTGCTGTTACCAGAATGTGAGCTCTTATAAACATCAGAAGATATGCTGTGCAGTATTATCCAGCTCTTCCCAAACATCTGCTCCTTGTGTCTTTTTTGTTTCTTCACCATGGCACCCAGTCCATGTGGGAGCCTTCACAGAACTTTCTCTTTTGGGTACATTTTTGCATTTACCCCCTTGTTTCCTGGCCTGACAGAAAAGCTTTTCCACAGATCATCACAGCCTGGGGGGATGGCCTGTGCCACATTTCTGGGTCCCTGGACCCCTCGTTCATCTTGGCAGCAACACTCAGCCACCGCTGCTGGTTCCTGGACAACTGACACATCACTTTCCTTCATTAACTGCTGTTTTTAAGAAGGGTCAACACATTGACTACCATCCTTTTTGGTACAATGCAGCCCTATGGGTCAATCCCTCAGGACAGATCCCTTTAATTAACTTTGTGTGAGCAATGAGGCACAAGATCTGTCCCTAAGTCAAATGACTTCCTCAAATCTGGAGACTTGGTGTCTTCAGATATTGAAATTCTGGGACATGAATGTCTTTATTTCTACTGCACAGCAGCATGGCCCTGGGGCAATGCCGTTCAGGCTCTATAGCTACCGCTCAAAGTTAGGTAACCACAATTGCTTTACATCAGGAAGACTAGATCTTATTTCACCTGCCTGAGGCTCTCTCATGTAGACCAACACAATTTGCATCAGTCAGGTTCAGACCTGATATTTGGCAAAAAAGTTCAGTGTTAAATGAAGGGGATTCCCAAAGTTGCAACAAGTTGTCTCTAAAGTAATGACTCTGATGACTTCCCAGCTCAGGACCTGAAAGGAATTACTGGAAAAAGAGCAGAAAAAAGAAAAGAAAATATTGTTGTGTTACTGTGAATGCCAGGATTTGCTCCCATCCAGCATCCTGATGGGAGCATCTTTCTCTTGGGAGCAATGTGGTCTGACAGCAAGAGATGAGATGTGAATGGAGGGAGATAGGAGGGTTCTTCAGAGTGGAAAGACCTGAGAGGAGTATGAAGGTGGAGGGGTAATGGCGATTTGTTGTTCCTGTGACACAGGAACGAGAAGCTGCTGGGTGGTTTTACGCAGAGAGAAGTACTTGCTTGTCTCACACAGAATTAAATTGCCACAGAATGCTGGGGGCACCAAAAGAATAAATTGATAGAAAAAGAGGATGAATTCACAGGAAAAAAAAAAGACCTGTGGAGAGTTGTTAAACACAGATTAAAAAAAAAAAAAAATCTGACTCAGGACTTTCCTGAACTGCAAATTTTTGGAAGCTGGGTGGTTTTACAGGAAAAATATTGCTCTAAATTTGCCTTTTTGTTCAATTCTTTCCTTTCACAGTTGATGGCAACTGCCAGAGACTGGATATTGGGTGATTTTCACCATCGCCTTGACTGCATGGCAGCTCTAACCCTTCAAAGGACCAATCTGTTTCTGTGGGAAAGGAATTTTCTGTATCTTTTCAAATGTTATCAGAGTTATCCAAACTTGATTTCTCTCTAAATTGTGTTTGTGTGTTTTTTTTTTTAAAGAAATGTTTCATCTCCAGAGTACAACTGCTCTTAAAAATAATACCAAACTCTAACAAAGAGCACCTGTTGACCCCTGTTTGCATCTCAGAGAGAAATGATTTTAACCTGAAATAAGAGCATATTTGGACATGTTTACAGCATCTTTGGTGCCAGAGATTAATGGGGGAGTGATGAGACAGTGAGGGAAGAGAAAACTGTGGGAGGGCAGCAATGGAGAGGGAGAAAAGCTGGGGGAAGGAGAGACATGAGAAGAGCACAATGAAAGGCCTTGAAGCTCTGGAGCTTCCAGGACACATGAACCAAGTTGAGTACACGTTAGCAACAGAGAGTCAGGAGGAACAGGAAGAAAAAGATTAAAAGGATTGTAAAAGGATCCAATCTTTGTAGTTTTATGCGAACACTGCCAACAAAATCAATGACTCTGATGCACTTATTTACATTCCTGCAAAACTGGAGTAATTCCATGGTAGTCAGTGGAGCAGTTCTGGTGCAGATGTAGGTGGCTCAGACCTGTTAGGACTGTTCGGAGGATGAGGCTTGCAGACCTGGGCCAAGGACTGATGTTTGTATTTTTCCTAGAGCAGCAGCGAAGGGGGTGTTAACCCCTCCAGCTCTCTGGCAGTCAGGAAGCCAAAGGTTTGGGGGGCAGTGGGGGGAAACCCGCACCTGCGTGCCGGGGCCAGGATCACTGTGGGGCATTTCAGAGAAGTTAGAGAAGTTCCCCACAGAAGTTTAGGCCTTCTGCTTCTTACAGTAGCCCTTTCGCAGCCTTCAAAAGCCCCTCGTATTCTTTGCAGTTTCTTCAGCTGCAAAGCAGAAAGGTTTGTACACTGGCGCGAGACCGCTTCTGGGAGAAGTGAATAAAATGCCACAGTTTCTGAGTCAAAAAGCCAATGGCAAGTTAAAATGTGTCCGTGCTGACCTCGAGTACTGGCACTGTCTGCTAGCGTGCCTGTGTAAGGAAACTTCCCAGCATCGGGCTGAGCCCAGCACCGTGTCCTCTTGCTGGCTGCTGCTGTGGCTCTTCTGAAAGCTAGTGGGATTAATACTGCTAGAATATATGGTTTGTTTAGCTATTTTTATTGACCTGTGAATATACCTACTGTATAATTTATTGTAACTTTAGTGTTTCAGTCCTGTGATGTTTGCTAGGGAAAATCTTCCCTTGAAGCCAGTGGGAAATTTTGCTAGGGTGAGGAGTGCAGGCCTGGCCTCTACTTAGCCTTTTTTCTTTTCCATTGCAACACAATTAACCTTTTCATTAGAAGAGGACTGTTCCAAATAAGCAAACTTCTCAATGTGTATTACTGAGCCATTTCAAGCTGTCTCTTGGTTTGGAACAAAACATCTTTGTTCCAGCCACATATGACATTTGAAGACCTATTTATACAGTGTGTCAGCTCCATTTGTTTTCTTCGTCCTGATATTTTCCTCTGCATTTTTTGTTAGCCATCCAGATTGCAAGGAGCAAGGCTGCTTCTGGTTTCCTCCTGCTCTGTTAAGGACCCCAGCACTGGCTGCCTTTGTCCTTTCTTCCTTTTAGTGGGCAAAGGTGAAACAACCCAAATTCAAACAAAGTTTTGCCTATTTCATCTGCTCTGCAATGAGACGGACGCTACCAGGCAGCTTCCTGAGAGTTTGCAGGAGGACCTGATATTATTACAAATTCCACTGTAGCCTCCTTGCCTCTCACTGCCCTTTCCTCAGCCACCGTGCCTCCGCCTAGCTGCGACCTTACCTGTAGGGTGCAGGCAGCCGCAATCCTTTCTGCTGGACGGGACTGTCTGAGAGCCAGTACAATTTCCAGGTTGCATCAACAAGCATGCTCTCCTGCAAAATAGTTGCATTACCCTTCAGCCATTCATAATATATCCCGAGCCTGTAATCATCCCCTCTTGCCTGACAGCGCAATGCTAACCGATGCAAAAAAACCCAAAGCAAAACAACAAAAAAGCCCTTATCAGGATCACCAGTAATTGATCTTAGGTCCTCTTGATTTTAGGATCGAATAAGTGTAAATAGTTAGGGGGTTTTGGCCCAACCCCTCCCCTGCAAATAATTTACTCAGACTAGATACTGGTCTTCTCTTTCCAGAATGGACCCACAATAATGTTGTCCCTGCTACACACACAGTGACATAATGTCACTCCTGGTGTCAGCAATATCTAGTGACAAATGGGAGTTTGTTAGGTCCTTTCTGTTTCTTTTACACTTACACAGCCTGACAGCTGAACATTTCAAGCTGCTTTAGTGCATGTGGGGTGCTAGAGAAGTATTGCAATCCTTACTCTAACCAGAAAACAAGGCTGCAAGTGCCAGCCCAGCAGTGGTGAGGCTGAGGTTAAAACGACAATACCCGACTGCTCTATCTGATGTTGTCCTCTCCAGGAAGATTGGTGAAAGAGGACAAAACAGTTTCATACAAGCAAACATACTCCTGCTGCCTATTACGCTGCCCACTGTAAGCCTTTGACAAAGCCAAGCAGGACTTCAGTGTTGTGCTAGTGCTTCCCCCTCCGCATAAGAGGAGCTGGGAGTTCTGGGCTGTAAGACCAGCAATTCATCTTCAGAGCATCTCACAGTTATGTTTTACATAGACACGCACTGCAGCTTTTTGGAAAGTGCGTGAGCTCTGCTGAATGTGAAGCTGCAGGTCATTTTCATGCCAAACACTTAATGTGAGCCATATTCAACCAGAGTGCAATCAACAGCCTTTCTGCATGGTGGATGGGCTTTTGCTGTGAGGAGCAAACGCGGTGGCATGCAAGGAGCAATGCTTTGAATACTGTGCACTTCCAAAGGCAGCCCCGGCGGCCGCTAGCTTTGCTTTGAGTTCAAGTGGCTGGGCTAGAGCTGCGTGCATGGCCGCGCTTGTTGCAAATGAAACCAAGGCATCCATATGCTGCGCATTAAGAGAAAAAGTGTTTGATCTGGAATGAGCCCTTGAAGCCTCCAGCTCACTAGCTCACTGCTCAGATGCTTACTCTTCCTTTCCTTAGTAGTTTCTAGGAGTGCACAGAGCCCAGCATCAAAACCTGTAACTCTGCATGGTTTTTTTGACTCTGTGATGGGAACTGCAGCATTTAACACAAAATAGTTGAGAAATATTACTAGCTACAGCCACAAAACCTACCTTCATCTTTTCCATGATGGTGGAGGAAAAGAAGAGTCTTCAAATGGTATTTTCCTATTTAAAGAAAAAGGAAAAATGACTGCCAAAATGAATGGAATTTAGTTCAACTGGTGTAATGTCTGTTAGAAAAGCAAAAAGGCAAATCACCTCCAAGGGGTGGAATTGCAGCCGTGCATAGTCAAGGCCATTGTGTAGCTGTTGAACCTGGCAGGGGCAAGGGACAGCTTGAGTGACACGAGGGTTCCAGCCTGCTACTGAGTCTCTTACTGTGTCACCACTTAGCATGTGCTTCAGAGTCACCTCTCTGCAGTCACATTGCCCATTAATGTATGTTTTGCTAAGGAGCTACAGACATCTCTGATGCGTGTTAAAGCAGGGGGTGAGATGGAAGAGGGAAGGTCCACTGTTCCTCCAGTATTATCCCACATGGACTGGCAACAGGGTGATGTTACAACTCCAAAGCAGTGGAATGGGGAAGAAGCACAAGCAACAGCCAGGTAACAATAGAAATGAGTTTTATTTTGTAAAAAGTTATAAAATGAATATTGTACAAAAATAAAGTCTGTAGAGAACTTTGGTTGATTAACACAAATGACTGAGACATAAATTGTAGGTGAAGTAAAAAACTCCAGAGAAGCACACTCCTGTTTTCAATAAGGTCTAAAAAAAAAAAATCACAAACTTTACCCTTTTGTATTTTGAACATAGTGATCTGCTATGATTGCAGCCCCTTCAAGCTGCACAGAAAAATGCTTGGGAGCAAGTTTTCAACAACCAGGGCTATATTCGGGGAAGCAAAAGCATATCTCTGAATGCTGCGCTCAACTAACCTGCCCAGCAGTGCAGCTGTGCCCAGGCTTAGCAGGGTTTTACTATGCAAAGTATGCAGATGCTGATGGTGATATTAGGCTTGCCATGCGCTGTCCCACACAGAGGCTACGCAGGACGGTTGCAGTGGGAGACGGTGTGCTCTGTGCCTCGGGGAGGCTCCGGGGCAGGGCTGTGCCGCGGGCCGGCGCTCAGGCTGGCTCGGTGCCACCCATCGGCCCCGGAAAGTAGCAGAGGTTGGGGCTGAATTACATTTCTTACACGCGGTATGTCTTTTTATGTGTGTTGTGAACTTTCTGATGACTAGACCCTTCCTCTGTGGTGCCTGGAGGGGCCCAGGACAGAATGAACATGAAGAGCCATTGTGTGCATGAAGTAGAAGGTGGGGCCATCATTTTTGGTTTTCAGTAGGAATTTTTTTTTCCTATTTTTGTTGTGGGAGTTGATGCTTCACTTCAGTTTTCAGATATGTCTAGTGACCTGCACTGCTGCTGTCCTTCAGGAAAGAAATCTCCAGCATGAGAGCTTGCATTAAGGGTTAGTTATTAATGCCTTTGCTGTATAACCTTCCCTCATCATAGAGAAATGTTCTAGAGAAACTCAGACTGTTCTTCTTCTGTGTGGGTATGACCCTGTAATGTTTCAGCAAATTATACAAAACACTTTGGTTATTTAACACAATTGTTTACTTGCAGGTTATATTAAATCCAGGACTAACTAATAAGAGGGATTTAATCTTTCCTATATGGAAGGAAATATGGAAGGAAAAGCTTAAATAAATATAAAAAGAAATTACAAGGCTAAATGTGATTAATTTCCATTTGTCAATATTTATATGAGGTCAGTTGGCAAAAAGTGTGAAAAGAACGTGGCTACATTTAAAACAGGACTAGAATTATTTTTTTCTAACAAATTGCTAATGATGAGCCAAGTTCTGCGACCCTCACTCAGGCAGAGCCTGTTTTGCTCCTATACATATGAGTGTAGTGATTTTCAAAAGTAGTAGTGAACGAGAGGAAGGGCTGCAGACTTTGGTACTATATTTTGTGAACATAACCAGGATTTTGTTTAAAAGAAAAAAAGGTAAAGTAAGTGATTTTTTGCATTCAAGTTAATATTTTCAAAAACATGGACCGTTGTTCCCAACTTAATTGTCTCTCTGTATCTTCCAAGCACCTTCTACTTTGGCACCTTTGAAAAGAAACTTTAATAAATAAGGAAAGGAGACTCATTACTGACTGTAATAAATAACAATAACTTAATCTCAATAAATATCTTCTGTATATTTATGTCTCTGAACGGATGCATTGCATCAAGTAGTCTCTGCTCACTCACAATGACCAAATATAAACGTAGCTATGTAAGTGACATCAGTCCTTTGTAAACCAAAAGAAACATGTTTTGTGTAGGCCAGGACTTGCTATTTCTCTTACTTTAGTAGGAAGAAGTGCTTAAAAACTCAACTTCTTTTCATAGGTAGCAGAAGAATGAAATCCTACACCTGACTGTTCTGAAGAAATATGAGATGGAAATAACCAGACTTAACCAGTAAGTGAAACTGTTTTGCTTTCTGTTGATACTGGCCCTAGAGACCTTGAGCCTATGAATTTTGATATTTGCCTGATATCACCTTACTTATGAGATTAATCTTACTATAATTTAAAAGTTGTCCTAAGTGCTTAGGAATTGCTCTCCAATGAGCAATAGCGAAGCTGATGGCACAGCTGACGGGTGAGCTTGCTCCTTGGGCAAGCTCCCTGGGATGGATGATGAAAGCTACAACACAACGTGGCAGTGAAGGGTTGTGTTTTTAAGCACGTTCCTCACGGATCCAAGTCTCACCGATGGCAGACTGTGTCAAACAGGAAAGAGAGCGCACATGCCATCCAACCGTCGGGAACGCCACCTGAGCTTTTATTTACTTTCCCATTGGACTTAAAGAGCCTCCGTTTTTCTACACTGCCTCATGCCCCACTGGGCTCCCATGACCACTTGTTCTGCATTCTTGGTCCTCTTTTCTCCATTCTGAGCAGATGTTTCCGTGGGAACCTTGGTCCCTCTCTTTGCATTGTAGCAGGAATGCAATACTGGAGCAAACTCCAAAGCACAATAGTCAGACGCATCCACACCTTTTTGCGGAATGTTTTTTCAGTATATGGTAAACCAAGTTATCATCCAAAAATGACAGGTCATCATCAAAGGCTGTGGGTCTGCAACAAGCTTGCCTCACCTTGTCATTGACTAGTTTTTTCTTTCTGGTTAAATTTTTTAAAATTTTGTCATACGTGGTCTCGGCTGCATCACAAGATCCACTGCAATACCGGAAAATTAGCTCTTCTTTGGTTTCATACCCCAAATCCAAGTCAGTCACGTTTAAATGTATTTCTGTTAAGACACATCCTCGATTTTTGCCCCTGTGATTCCTCTTTCCCTTTTTGCTGGAATTCTCTATGTTTGTGGCTGCATTTTGCCGATTTCTCTCCCGCCTAGAAAAAATCGGAGTTTGCTTATCTGGCGACCTCCTCAGTCTTTTAATAGTGGCTTGAATAAAGTCCACTACCTCATCAAACTGATCTGGATAATCCTCTGGCATATTAGCTGTTTGGGAAAAAGAGAAAATGTTTTGTCATATGTCAATTGTCATCAAGGGAAATTTGTCAATTTGTGGTTCAAAAACATTAGACACATGCAAGCTACCCTGTCCATTACTTCAGAGAGTATACACAGCACACCCCAAAATCAGGGATAGTGGAATGGTTCGGGTCATAATGGAAACTTATTTAGGAACAAAGTAATGAGATATATATGTATCTGTGTAGGCGTCTCTTGCTTACACTTGGTAGCATTCTGGCACATCTTTCAATGTTGAATGAGCCCTGTCAAAATTGAGGGAAAGAAAACTATGGGTGGGTGAACCGACTGTAGGGAGGTTATACAGGCACTTCCTAGCAAAGCAGCAAGTGAATGAGGTTTCTTTGATGCATTTCTGTGATTCTAATTGTTAATTGTTGTCTCTCTAAACCTGCAGTGGTTACTGTTGCTAAAGCCACCTATCAATAAGTAAGTTTCTTGGGCAGGGCAAAAGGAGGAGTTTCCTGGGGTGTCAGGCTGAGTTATTATTCCTGTCTAAATGACTGTTTTTTATGCTTTTAGGGGATAATTCCTAGAGCATTTGAAAATTTTCTCATAGAACTTTTGTGTCACAAGATGCTGATTAGATTGAGTAGAAATAGATCAGAATAGAAGTATAATGTTAATTTTCACAGGAAATTTATTAATGTATTTTCTTTCTATAAAGTTAAAATATCTATTTCATTTTGTACTTGATATATATTCTACCAGAGATAAATTATTCAAGTAAATTAACTGTTAAAGTCAACGAAATGTTTTGACACTGGCAGAATGAAACTCTTCAAGGAGGATGAAATTGAGCACATTTTTCTGAAACGTTCTGAGATTTCAACTTTTCATCATGATTTGGAATAAAATCACATTTTAAAATCTCAAAACTTCCCACAGACTAAATTCCTCATGTGATCTGCTTTAGTGAATGCAGTGAATTTAATGAAGGATTGGGGCGTCAGAACCTGTGTGTATGCGTCTTTTCCAACTCCATGTCACAGTACTTAACTCCTGAGTGCCCACCAGCATAACAGGCTGTGTCATGCACCCAGCTCTGTATTGTGAGGGAGTCTCCATCTCTAGAAGGACCCCTACAAATGACCCAGGGAACTGCAGATATTCATCAGACCTGCAAGGAGAGGAGTGATGCCCAACACAGGGTGCCTGGCCGGAGGCTGGTGCCTACCTCTAGCCACACAGCTGTGAAGGCTCATCAGGTTAGGTGCTGAGGTAGGAAGGGCTCCCTGTGGCATGACTCAGTGTCTGGTTTTCCTGTCCTCTTTATGAGAACATGGGAGAGGGGAAAAAACCCACTCTCTACTGAAAGCCCTGGGGTAAGAGGGTCCGCAGTCATGCCTTTAGGTTTCCTCGTAGCCACAGCAGGAAGCCCAAGTGAGTGCTCACCTCGTACTGCTAGTTCAGCCTCTCCCTTGGGAGCTTTCTCCTCAGCCTCAGTGTGAGCAGAGGCACTTAGGGAGGTGAAAAATACAAGCTCAAGCCCTTCCCAGGGTACATATTTACATGTATTTTATCCTAAACAGCAGTAGGTCAATGAGATAGTTTGAGAGAGAGAGAGAGCTGTGGTGGCCCACACTTTGCAGTTAAGTTGCTGACCTGGAGACTAGAAGCCCTGGTTTCTAGGAGCTGCTGGAGATGATGGATTTGAACCAAGGTCTTCTGGGTTGCTCTGAGCTCCCAAATACAGTCATGTTAGTATCAAGGCTTGAGTGAGCCCTGGACACACCTGGAGGTTTGGATCCTTCCCCTCACCCTTCCCACCCAGTTTAAGAATATGGCCTTTGAGCATTTGTGTTTTATAGAGGCCCCTGAACAGATGTTTTGCAGGGGGATAAAAGAGCTCTGTGGGCTCTGACTGGCAGAACAAGGGGTGGCCAGATTGGGCTGGTTACAAGTGGCTGAGGGCAGCAAAGCCCCAGACCAGTGGTGCACCAAGCCGGGGAAGAAGTGCTCCCTTAGGGTGTTACTCCTCCTTTTTGGACAAATGTGAACAAGGTGTACACCCTGCACCAGAGCTGTGCTCACCACGGAGTGGGCACTACAACAGACAGGATCCCCTATAGGAGACCAGCTAGTGAACACCCGCAGCCCAGCTGTGGTGGCATGGGCCCTGTTACCTGGAGAGAGGAAGATACAAGTCTGCCTCCAGTTGCCTAGCGAAGGGGCACCTCTATATCCTCAACAGAAGCATCAAATATGTAGGAGATGGGTCAGAGGGATGTTAACTCTGTTAGTGCAAAAACTTGCTGAAACACAGTGCATATGTACTTAAGGAGCAGCAAGGAGTCCTCCCTGAAGCAGCCACATCTTAGAGGCCTCTCTCCATGATAAAATAGGGCTGGATCAGAAGTACACAATTTCTCATGGATGGTTCCAGCAAAATAACACATACTGGTAAAAGAGTGATGAAGGCAGGCTATTTCAAACCTTTGCCTAACAAGGGTGATTCATGGGAAGAGGGATCCTATAATCTGTAGAATTTGGGCTAGGAAAAAATGAATTCTGCTTTGTTTTACAGGTAACTGCTAAAGGCAACAATGTCTGAGACCAGTGACTACGAAAAGATACAATGGAGGGACAGCTGCTACCTATACAGCTATACAGGACTGGAACAAGGCAGGACTCTGTGCCAAGCCCATATTTCTGTGACACCAGTGATAAGGACAGTCCTCTTCCACTCCTCTGTCATTACCACTACAGCACATACCAAAATACCCACTATGAGCCTTACCTAGTGGAGGGAGGGCTAGCATGGCTAGATGTGTCCCCTGGCTGTGCTGTCTGGCTCTGTTGCAGAGCAGGGTGGACAAGCAAGTCTGCCTACACCGTATGAATACTGCCCTATTGCACAAGATCCAGGTGATGGTGGGTGGGCTATGGTCCTTCAAAGCAAGAAGAGCTAGACCCAACCAAACAAAATGACGCAGGAGGAGCAGCTGCAGCCTTCATCACTGAAGTACAAGCTTGGTCCTGGCGCAGGCATGGGAGGAGAGTGGACTGGCAGGGAGGCACTTGTTCTTGTTGCTGTAAGACTGGGTAGTTTCTAGGTTTCTCATGTAGAAACCTAGGTTTCCTAGCTTATAACCCAGTAGAAGAAGGATGTGGCCCTAAGTGAGACTGTTCTAGCTGTACCGTTCTGCCCTCTTCCCTTCAAATTACCCTGTCTGAGCCCTGCCCCATTCATACCATTGTGACTACCCCAGCCCACACCTCTGTTATGCACTCATGGACCAATCTTGTGGCAACAGTGTGATGCAAAAAGATATTGGCTGTGGAGAGCAGAACAACCACTGGGGAAACATACTAGGGTTTAACAAAACCCATGCAACAGTCAGCCACCAGGAAGGGGAAGGGAGATTGTTACAGGGAAACTAAACCTATATTTGGAAACTCTTGTCTGAACCCTTCAGCCACGTACTCATCCCAGGCCTGCTACAGTGCTAGTGCAGTGAGGGAAGTAAGCCTCCCCCACCTAAGAATGGAGAAACGAAATTATGGGTTACCCTAAGAGATAACAACCCAGCTAGGCACATGCTGCTTACACTGTTTGCAATTCAGGTGCAAAAATGTTACCCCCCCCCCACCCTTAACAGTGACACGTGCAGGAGTCTACCCTGGTTACTAACATTAGTTGTAGGGTCCAAGCACTGTCCTGCCCAAATGAATCTGAGTACACCCTGGAAGATAGATAAAGAGGGGGACAGGCCTTTGGTGTGGAAGGTGACCCTGCTCAGAGCCCATGAGGACATCTCTCCTGGTTTGTGTGTGATCACTACCCCAGCTGCACTGAGGGAGCTGAAGTTGCTGAGAGTCTTCTGCTCTGTGAGTGCCTATGATATTTAAGGCACAGAACATGCCATAAAAGAGGACTACCACAGAATCACAGAATCACAGAATGGTTGAGGTTGGAAGGGACCTCTGGAGATCACCTAGTCCAACCCCCCTGCTCAAGCAGGGTCACCTAGAGCACGTTGCACAGGATCGCGTCCAGGTGGGTTTTGAATATCTCCAGAGAAGGAGACTCCACCACCTCTCTGGGCAACCTGTTCCAGTGCTCTGTCACCCTCACAGTGAAAAAGTACGTCCTCATGTTCAGATGGAACTGCCTGTGTTTCAGTTTGTGCCCGTTGCCTCATGTCCTGTTGCTGGTCACCACTGAGAAGAGTCTGGCCCCATCCTCTTGACACCCTGCCTTCAGATACTTGTACTCATTGATAAGATCTCCTCTCAGCCTTCTCTTCTCCAAGCTAAACAGGCCCAGCTCTCTCAGCCTTTCCTCATAAGAGAGATGCTCCAGTCCCCTAATCATCTTTGCAGCCCTTCGCTGGACTCGCTCCAGTAGTGCCACATCCCTCTTGTACTGGGGAGCCCAGAACTGGACVYAGTACTCCAGMTGTGGCCTCASCAGGGCTGAGTAGAGGGGGAGGATCACCTCCCTCGACCTGCTGGCAACACTCTTCCTGATGCACCCCAGCATATCGTTGGCCTTCTTGGCCACAAGGGCACATTGCTGCCTCATGCTTAACTTGGTGTCCACCAGCACTCCCAGGTCCTTCTCGGCAGAGCTGCTTTCCAGCAGGTCAGCCCCCAACCTGTACTGGTGCATGGGGTCATTCCTCCCCAGGTGCAGGACCCTGCACTTCCTTTTATTGAACTTCATGAGGTTCCTCTCCGCCCACCTCTCCAGCCTGTCCAGGTCTCTCTGAATGGCAGCACAGCCCTCTGGCGTATCCGCCACTCCTCCCAGTTTTGTATCGTCAGCAAACTTGCTGAGGGTGCACTCTGTGCCTTCATCCAGGTCATTGATGAAGAAGTTGAACAAGACTGGACCCAGTACTGACCCCTGGGGGACACCGCTAGCTACAGGCCTCCAACTAGACTCTGCGCTGCTGAGCACAACCCTCTGAGCTCTGCCATTCAGCCAGTTCTCAATCCACCTCACTGTCCACTCATCTAGCCCACACTTCCTGAGCTTGTCTATGAGGATGTTATGGGAGACAGTGTCAAAAGCCTTGCTGAAGTCAAGGTAGACAACGTCCACTGCTCTCCCCTCATCTACCCAGGCAGTCATTCCATCATAGAAGGCTATCAGATTGGTCAAGCATAATTTTGGATGAATCTGGATGCTTTGGATGAATCTGGATGCTTTGTTTCAGGCTCCTGTATTTGATGAGTTTGACACATGCTGTGTTTGATGTTAACATACCACCAGTTAAAGTTGTATGGAACAATACTTGGTCATTATTTTGTCTTATATTACTTCTAACTGAATAATGTTCTCCAATTCTAGTTAGAGTAATACTAGATAATTCTAGCATGAGTAATGATCAGTTCCAAGTTGTTGTTTTTTTTAATAAGAGGTTATGTGTCTAAATTAATTTGGAGTTTTGCCCTATATTCTGCTCACGCGGGCCTTAATTTGGATATGATAATCCTCCATCTGTAATTAAAACCTGGAGTCAAATAGGATAGAGAGCAAAACTGGAAGAACAGCAACCCTGAAGATATTAAGATTGGTCTCTGTTTCTAACAAAAGGTGTAAGCATAAGAGTTAATAACGAAAAATGCTTTGCTGTGTCATTTTTAGCAGTACTTCCAAATGCTTTGCCCTTGCCACACCACTGCTTAAAAACACTTAAGGCCTCCTCCTAATTCACACAGTTCTCTTTGGCAGTATAAGGATGGCTAAAGTGGAAATGAAATAAACCTTGTGATGGTGCTAAGGCAGGTATGCAGCTGTCAACATCAAATACGGCAGAAGCAGTAGGGAAAAAAGTAGATCAAATAATGACGCCAATGGGGTACCTAACTAGAGGAGCCCTACTTGCACACACACACTTGCTGTAACCAGAAGGCAGGGTAATAGGCAGCACAACTGACCCCACTAATCTCTCTGGGGCTCTAACATAACCTCTGCAAGAAGCATGCCAAGCTGTAATCTGGGATGAGGTGTGTGCTCAAGTCCAGGTGACCCTAACCTCACACCTCGCACAGACACTGCATGACCTGAAGAGGGTTAAGTGGCTGACAGGTCTAACTGAGCTGGGGATCCCTGCTCAGCTACTCCCCTATGGCAGCATCAGGCCACTTGGGAGGCCCACTGGGAGGGGTGCCAGCACAATGCGTATGATGAATGCCAACTTTCATTCTCTAGGACCAAAAAGGGAAAGTTTGGGGGGGGGGGAAATATCCCACATGGGAATCCATATCTGTCAAAAGCACTCCTGAAGCAAACCCTGCTATATGTGAACTACATCACTGGAGGAGAAACAAGGCACATGGGTGACATTAGGGAATCTGTGGGAACGGTGGGCACAGAGCCCCCGCTCAGTGAAATGCATTGGACCTACTGGCCCTCGCCAGTGTCTGTCCACCTACAACCACACATGTTGTTACGGGACTATGCATGTGCATGATGTTAACTACAATGGCAGCTGCATTATTAGGCTACCCAGTGAGTCCTTGCGTTTTGTTGTAAGCAATTACACCCTCTATCTGTGGAGTCCCAAGCTAGTCATCATCAACACAATGGTGCACTTTTTGGCACCTTCCAGTTGGACTGCAGATGTGCCCCAAATTCGCTTTTGTAACTTAGCAATATGAGAGGAACCTCCAGCCTCTGCAACCAACCAGCCTCTGGTTGGTACAACTCTGAATTGTTACACAGTCCCACAAAGCTGACTTTCAACACACACGCAGCACAGTGGCCTGTGCTTCTGGTGCAGCATCAAGTGCTGGCCAGACCTGGCAACCACTGAATCATGGACTCAAGCACTGGGCCTCATGCTGTTGATGGGATGCGGCTTGGTGCTAATCCCTTGCTGCTTAACAAAGCGCAGTTGTCAATGTGACTACAAGCACATTCACTAAGAGTGGCTTGCAGGGCTTTGAAGGAAACCTTGAGAGCCAGGGTTGAAGTGCGAATCAGTTTAGCAGCTTATACCAGGCTTGCAGCTCAGGGAAGTACAAGATGCCAGTCATGACTCAGCGGGGATATTTGGTTGTCCAAAAAGCATGGGTGCAGAGCCTGAGGGACTGAAACAAAATGCTGTAAAAAACTGCTGAGGTAGGGCCCTGGGCAATCAAGGATGAGTAAAAATGCTAGAGGCAATGCAAGAGGTGACAGGTTGAAACAAGACACTAGAGGCGAGTGCTAAGAAAGCTACCAACAGAAATCATACATGAATAAACAATAACCACTGACCATGGACTAAAGACCGTGAAAGGCTAATAGACAGCAGGGAAGGTGGAGAAGATTGACAGCGGGACCACCCCAGTCTGACAGACAGTTGGTAGATGTGCTGCTGGGATGCCGAGAGACATCCCCGCATCGCAGACACCACCTGATGAGCACTTGCTTGTGGTAAGTAATTGCTGGGAGTAAAGGGGGTGGTTAGCTAAGCTATGGGCCAGGGAACATCAGTGCGCTGACAGGGGCTGCCTTGGCATCTAATCCTGCTACGTAACCTGAATAAAGCCAATTGATTGAGCACCACGATCTGTTTTACTTAGTCACACGCTCCTCTCTGTCTCAAACACCATTTGAAAACCATTTTAGTCTCAGAACGAATGTCAGCAGGCTAGCAGCTTTGCTTCTCTAACACATTGCATTGTATGAATCGGCCCTGACTTGACTGTGCCACAGACAGCTTTCTTTGGGGCTTTCACACACTAGTGAAAAGCACATATTATTATCCCTACTTATAAAAATACACAGGGGTGTGTGTGTGTGTGTGTGTGTGTGTGTGTGTGTGTGTATTTATACACACATACACACATGCATACATATATATTTATATATTTTTATATATACATACACACATATTTTTTCAAAACAAACTAATTTACTGACAACACTTCTCCTTCTGGTGGAAAAGCTGAGAGAACAAACACATGACAGATTCCAGTGAAGCTGTACAAAGTGCTAGTAGAAAATGGTCAGATACTATAGCAATAAGAGCAGTATTTAAAAAGAAAAACTGTACTGAGCCATAGTCCCTTGTCCTTGGCTCCAGGGTGTGGAAGAATTAGAAATTAAAAATCTGAAGCCAACAAGGAGAATATAGTATAGTATAGTATAGCCCACAGCACTTGCTCCATATAGGTTAGTGAAAGTTGGCTCACGGATACATGAGTGCAATACACCTCAAAGTATGCACTCCCCGAGGGAAGGGACCATATGTACAAGAAATGTAACATCCTCCTTCAGGAGGCAGAGGGCTTCTGAGTATCTTGCTCACAGTCTCCAGCGCAGGTCCAGCATGGAAAAGGACCTCATGGACGCCACCATGTGAGGGGGGCTGAGACCTTGAGACAACTCCATCAGCTACAAAATGGTCCCATGAACACTCACATGAATGGCATAAAGTCATGAGGTTTTATTTGGGTTTTACATCACATTCTCGAAAATTGTTTCCTAATTTGAGAACTCCCTGGGGAAAAATCTCCTGAGGGCACATATATAAGCAGCCTGCATGTAGGTGCATGCATGTTTCAAATTGAAAAGCACACTGGAGGCTCGCAGCAGGTTAGGAACCAACCTGTTCCTCCCTGTGACGGAGAAGACCCATTTCCATGTCTCCAGAGCAGTCCCTCTTGCTCCTGCCTTGTTTCTCTCCTGGGGAAGGCCTCTCCTCCAAGCATGGATCCCGTCCTCGCTAATGCCGAGTACCGGCCTGCTGGGCTTAAACTTCCCATGGTGTTAAACCCCTTGCCCTGCTCTCTCTTCTCTCGTCTCTATCTCTTGCCAGGGATACACATTTTTGCACTACCTCTGCACAGGACCCCTCGGGCAGTAGCCTGGGGCAGGGCAGAGGGGCACAGCAGGCACTGGCTGGAGCTATGGCAAGGGCACACGTTGGGCTCCTGGTCGTCTCATCTCTCCTGCTCCTCTCGTCTACTCTCCCTCTTCTAGTGCCACGCTAAGCATGTGAAGCCAGAAACAGGCAGAGCATTTTCCTCTGGTGACAACCAGAGGATCAGTCCACTTCCTAGTCCTGGGAGTACTGACACCAGGGTCTAATGATGGAGGCTAGGATGGCTGTCTCTGCACTAGTCTGCCTCTTAGCATCTTCTCTGCTTTCCACTTGCAGCTGAACAGCTCTTGATTTGCCAGAAGTTTCTCACAGGATCAGGAAAGGAATAAGAAAGTAAAGAAGGAAAGAATGAAACATCACAGGACTGGTGAAAACATGGTGGGAATTCAGAATACTGACCAGGCTGGGAACAGAGCTGGTCAACACCAAATGTCCAAGCTTCCACAACTCAAACAAAAAAAGTCACGAGACATTTAAAAAATAAGAATATTTCTACCTTCTACTTGCTGTTCTGAACTTTTAGGGCACACTGAGCTCATACTTGTGACCTAAAATTTGGGTTAAGGGCTTCCCATGTGAATGCAAGATAAGGTTCTCACGCCTTTACTGCTCTCTGGAATCGGCAGCGTTGAAGAGCATGTCACAGAGCGCAGTGCCCTGAGTGTTGCAGGAGCCACTGACACGTATGGCTACACACTTCTGCAGCCAGACAACGCTGGGTGCTCGCCACCGACCTGTGCAGAGTCACCTGGAGCTCTGCTTCGTGGTGCGCAGGGAAACATGCCTCGTTCTGGGCCTGTTCTCCACTGCAGCCCCCCTGGAGCCTGCCTTTTCATTTCCAAGTAATTAGAGACACCATGTGCCAGCAGGACCTGGATCTGATGCCTCTGCTTTTTAGAAGAATAAATTATATAGTGTTCGTACAGAACTTTAACATAACATAGGTCTAAATGAATATCCAAACCAAATTTGTCATGTTCTCAAGAAGACAGTTTCCATTAAGGACAAATTTTTGTCTGTTCAAATGTGATCAAAACTACATTTTGTAAAACTAATCCTTTGATGTCACTAGCAACAGATTTTTTTTAAAGCCAAATATTCCCCCGCAGTGGCAGCAAACCAGCATGGTAGAGCAAGAAACCCTCAGTTTGAACCTGACCACAAATTGATTTCAGTGGGAACAGATGGATTTTCAGCTTTTGAAAAAAAATCCTGTCCCTCATTTTGGTGCCTGATTATGGATTTAAAAGGCTAGCTGCAGACTCTTCTGACCATCCGGTCTATCATGGTTTACAAGAAAAGCTTAAATTCTATTAATTGCAAAACAATAATTTATATAAGCATTTTTTTCTTTTTTTATCTCATAAAACTCAAAATCTTAAGTGATTAGAAACTGTTTGTACTTCATGGAACAGAATAGTTTTGTATACTGATCCAGAAAAAATGTAATTATGTCACTGCAGTATCAACTTGCATTTTTGCATATCCTGAGTTACAGTGATGTTGTAAACGCCACATAAGGTATATTACAAATGATAAAATGAGATTTTTGTTTTATATTGTAGCTTTAAATGCATGCATTTGTGGGTTTGTGTAGCTACTACATCAAAATGTCATGCCAAACATTTAATAAAATTACCAGGATAATATTTCACTTAAACACAGCTGTCTTTCAATTAGAAAGAAGTTCAAACAGCAGTATTCAGACTTTTGTTTAAAGTATGATTTTAAAGATCAAGGGGATTAATCTACCTCATTATAATGATAAGCACTATTTAGAAAATTCAGATCCAGATCTGTGTTAGGATCAAATGGTCCCTTCTGCAAAATCAGTTCTAGTGTTTTAAGCAGAGTCCTTCTTAACTAAAACATTTTTATTTCTTCTTTTCCTGTTATTTTCAAAGTTTCCTCCAAAATAATAATCACAAAGATGTTTCATCTTAGATCATTTACTCATGGGAAATATACAATTACTGTGCATCTAATTATGATTGCAGTAAATCATCCTCATCTTTTGCTATTTATGACGATGACTCTGGTATACCATTTATTCATTGATTATTTTTATATTTAGTTTGCTTCGTAGTAAGTTCCTCAGATACTTAGAGTGGACAAGCCATATCCAAACACAGAATGTCTCTATCTCACACCACAAAGACATATTCTAGGAAACCCTTGGAGTAACCTGTTTGTGGAAGCATGACCATAGTGAACTTAAAATTACTAATGTTCTGATCGCTCTGCTTTATAAAGCAAAGAAGTGTGAACTTAGAAGGGGATAAAACATCTATTTTATTGAAAATGAAATACTTTTATTAACAAGCCTTTCATGCACGCTTTGAACCAAATCCTTTTAGAAGACACACTTGCCTAGTGGGTCAATGTTAAAACCAGTTATACTGAAAAGTTTTCAGGATTTAAACAATTAAAGTAACACCTTTCTGAGGAATGACTTTGCATTGCATGAAATTCTGTGAGGCTAAGAGTGAAATAGAAACCAGTTGAATGTGTTCATTAGGAAATGGAGTATCAAAGACACCAGGGTCAACTCATCTTTAAATGTTTAATACAGTTCTGGTTCATTACCTTACTCCCTGACTTGCCAACTCCCCAGGAAACACTGTGTCCTCCCCTTGGACTTAGAAGGCCCTTAGAAACAGATCCTCTCCCCGGTGTCCCTTGTCTTTCATCAAGGTACAGTGTTAAGTAACCTTGAGTATGACTCCTGAGCCATTTATATCAATGTCGGATACAATAAGCCAGTATTGGAAAAATGTACAGGGTTAAAACTACCTGGTATGCTTATTCCTAATGGAGCAGCCAAGTTTTCTGTTTGCAGCCCTCTAGCTAACCCTGGCATTTACCATACGTTGGTGACAATGGCAAATCAGCAGGGCACTTCATAGTTTTCATTGCTATGCTCAGTGTTTCCAGGGTCTGTCTCCCCTTGCATCTTCTGCCTGCTTTCTCACAGGTATGAAACTGAGCCTCCCCAGAAAACCTCGTTCTGTTCGTTCCCACCAGAAGAAGGAAAATGAGAAGCAACAGGTCCATTGTAATCGCGGGAAGTTGGGGGAATGGCCTGATAACAGGGGAAAAAGCAAGGCCAGATGAATTGGGTGATGTACAGGAAGCTGCCTTGCAAGCTGACCTGGCGACAAGTGTTTCTTGTTCTCCATCTGGTTCAAGTGGGAGTCGTTCACAAAATCCTGCCTGACTTCAGGAGAGCAGGACTGGTACCCAGGGCTGGGCACCTCTTCTGACCTCCCCAGGCTCTGGGGTGGGCAAAGAGCTGTCTCATCTTGCAGTCAAGCAGCAAAGGAGCAGCAAGGGAATATGATTTCTCCTTTGATTCAGAGCTTTGAAAAGCCAGCTCTGAATCACTGAGGAGCGGACAGCTTTTCAGAGGTCACTGTTGAGATTTTACTACAGCGACTGCAGTAGCTGCCAGGACACCATCTGCACTAAGGCCTTATTGTAGGGGACATGTATGGGATATTCAAACACACATGAGATATAGTCTCTGCATCTGCAAAACTTACAGCATAAACCATGTAAAAGGGGAGAAATCAAGTGGCCTGCCTGAAGCCAGCGAAAGAGCAAGAGTCAAACCCGAGTAAAGCACATCCCTGCCTTGTTGCCCACCATGTCTCCTCACTACGGCCTTGTACCACTCCAAATCCGCACCACACTGAGATAAATCTCCAGCTTCCTTAAATGACCTGGGTTTGTGCTTAATGTTTGGTTTGGTCACGTCCTTGCAAGAACCCTGAATGAGTATGTATTACTGGGACCTGAAATCTGGGTCCTCTATTCGCAACAAGCCATGCAGCCAGCTAACAGGCACAGCACTGAGACTTTAAGGGAGAAAATAGTGTTGATACCACAAAGAAATTCTCTTTATGATTCCTGGTGGAAAAGCGATCCAGCCCAACCTGCACATGACACCAGTAAAACCCCGCATTGGTCACACAGCCCCACTTCAGCACTAGCTCACTTAACATGAACAGCTAGCAGAAATAACACCAGAAGTGTCACCTCAACAAAAGCTCAAGCTGATCTTAAGCAAGCATTCGCTACAGGGCTACTGAGTACACTCATGTACTGGATCTCCCTTTGGATGTTATGGGGTCCCCAAGGAACAAACATAGGTAGCAAAGCAGCAGAAAGGGACCCTATCACAGTCTGTTCCCTGGGGCAGGAAAACAGAGCCTTGCTCTGTACAAAGCGCTTGTGGCAAAGCCATAACTGACACCATTCTGTGACAATCTCTGCTGCTCTCAGATTTTGATATGACCTATAAATAACACACATTCTTCTATCATCTTTCAGTTCCTGTATTTCAACCTTTTTATAATAGGAACAATATGAAAAGTTTTAACATGCAAGTTTGGAAAATGTTTCTCATCATAAAAATCACTCCTTGGCAGTAGGGCAAGTGCTATGTTGCAGCACATCTCATAGCGGGACGTGGGGACCCTGATCTGTCAGACAGCACTCAGTGGCTGCTCAGAGACGGCCAGGCTCCGAAGAGCTCTGCCTCCTTCCCAGCTGCGAAGCAGGATCCATACCTCCCCAGCACAAATTTCCTGAGCGAGTAACTGCTGGTTTTGCCAAAGAATACTTATATGCTTGGGATGGGAGCAGAGGTAGTCCAGACATTTTTATGCAGTGTTAGTTGGGGGGGACAGGGGGGAGAGTTTGATGAATTTGCTTGAAAACACATTGCCATTTGAGAAGTTTCAGCATACCTGCTGTAACATAGCCTGGCTCAGATGCACAAAAACAAGTATTTTGATTTCAACATTTGTTTCTTTCTAAGCTTGTTCCTATTCAACAATCATTTAAGCATTTGTACAAGTCCCATTGGCTTTGAAGAAGTGTATTTGCTGGTTTCAGTTTAAGTAAGTGTTGTACAGCTAGATACAGACCAAGGCAAAAGGTTAAATATCTGCTAAGTCATACAGTGGGGCTTTATTCCTTAAAAAAATCCTGATATTTGAATTTTTTTGACATTACATAATTCATTTTCTGTCTTTGATCTTAAAAACAGGCATATTGTAATCTACATTTTGTAACTCAATGCTTTGTTTGTACCTGCCTAACATAAACCTATTTATTTTTTTTTTCTTCTCTTTTTAAGTAGGACCTGGTTGCCAAGATTCATTGAAACTGTTCCTTTGGTCCCCCTTCCCTTGTATTACTTCTTCCAAAACTACAGCTGTTTTCGGCTAAAAATGATCATTCTCCAGTGCCAACCATTCTACCAGCGCTAATATGTTAGTGGTCTATTTTAGATGTCTGATGATTCTGAAGATTGCTATGACGGGAATATTTAGCATTCCTGTCATTAACTTATTATTTCAGAAGTATGAGATTCCTCAACAATTGGAGTTTTGTGGGGTTTGTCCTACATAAAAGTTTTAAGCTGCAGTTGGTGGTAGTGTGTGCTGGGGATAAGGACAGGACATGCACTAGATATCTCTTCCTGATTATCTGTAGTTATAGGGGTTGGGACTCGATGATCCCAGTGGCTCCTCTCAGCCTCTGTAACTCTATGTATTTTAAACCTACTCTGTGCAGTCCTAGCCAGGAACAGTATAATTTGCAAAGACTTTGCAACCTATCAATTTGAGGATCCTATTCCAGCAGAGAAATAATGCATCCCCCATCCATTCATCAACAGTCATTTACTCAGCTGAAATTCTCAGCCTTCTAAGAGGGGTTTTCAGCTTGTGGTCTGCAGACCCTTAGCAGGGGGATTTCTGAATTATATTTAAGAGGCCTCTGAAAGGTGACTAAGAAAAGCATGTTCAGATACGTTAACTAGCAACCCACATCTGAAAAACATCTAACAGGATCCTTGCTTCTGCTGGAAAATTTTTGAGGTTCCTAAGCTTAGGAGGAGTCAAGCACATAACTTTAAACAAAGGCTAGCTTTTAAAATGAGAATAAAACTATATTCTCTCGCATTTCAAACATTTCAATCTTAGGTCTCAGAACACCCTTCCCGGGAGTACATTCAGCAGATGTATTGAGACTGTGGAGAGAATGGCATCTAGGCAGGGCTACATGCTCTGGATTTCCCAGATGTGTCCTGTTCTTTTTTTCCTAGACTTTTGTCCACACAAAAAAGCAGGACTTTGAATTTGGGGATCTCTGAATGCCTATAAAACCTGGGCATGCCCATGCAAACAGACTTTATATAGGCTGGCGCAGCGATACGCGCACATGCAATCTGACAGTGGCTGAATGCACCAGTTTTACCATATACACACAGATCAAATGATGCAGCGTGGCTCCTGTTCACTATGTTGGCTATCTCGAAGAGGCACTGGATTTATTGTGCATGGGCAGGTTACCTCTGTAGCTTATGGATGTCTTTCTTAGACTAAAGGGCATGTGCTACACAGTATGTGTTCTGAGGAGGAAAGCCTGGACAGAAATATGAGAGTTCTGGTTCTTAACACTGAATGTGTCTAATAAACACTGTAGAGAAAGAAACATGTTCATGTGGAAGTAGACTTTAATACTGACTTTGCCTTAAAGAGCACTGTACTATAACTGTTTATTCTAGATACTTCCCATATTAACGGATAATGTTCCAGCTAAAAGCAGTTACTTAACATTGAATAACCCTTTAGCAGGGGTATGAAAAATGTTTACAGAGCTATAATGCATGTATAACATGTCATGTTATGGTATACCATACCAAAGGGGTGCCAGCAGCAAACCACAATCCAGCGACCATGGAGTTCCTCAGCCATTATAATGTAGAAGAACATTTTTTCCTTCTTTTAGGAGGGAAATGCCTATGGTGAGATTTTTCATTTATTTTTACATGCATACTGCTAGTTCTTACTCAAGGTGCCCACTGTTGATCACAAGACTATGTATCATGCTCTTACGATACTCTAGTTCTCATATACCTGTTGATTGCAGTTATACAGAGGTAAGCAGTTACAAAATGTGTTTACTGGTAGGCTCTCATAAGTCAAACCTAGTGTTTGGCTCCATCTGTACTGTCACACTTTCAAAATTGCTGGCTTAGTTTGTATGTAATGTGATTTGAAATTGTTCTGATTGCGGTTGCTATTACAGCTAAGTACATCCTTCCCTCAGTAGACTGTAGCATGAGTAAAACAGAGAAAAGGTTTTCTGATTTTACAAACCCCTATAGCTACTCTTCTTCCTGTGAAATAAGCTGTCCCATGAACATTGTTGCCTGCAATGCCTAGAAACAGAGGATTCATCTCAAATGCACTACATTTATGGAGGCTGCTGTCACCCGTGTCCATTCCAGTAAAAAATGCAGAAGCCTGCAATTGTCAATACTTTCTTCTATCTCTAATTACTGACCTGAACAACAAAGGTCAACACACTACACCTGATCAGCCGGGGAGGCGAAGACCTTGCCTATGATCTGGAACAAGGACAGGTTTCAAGCCAATTTGAAAGAGATGGAAAAGCATCAGGTGACCTCAGGGCACTTTGCAGAGAAAGCAATCCCATCGAACGAGAGCATATGAACGTGTCCAAGACCTGGGAACACAGATCTGTGTTCCAGCAACATATTTGGCTGCCCCAAGAAGCTGGACTTGATTTTGCAACCCTACGAACCACTGTTCCTGGCAGAGTATTGGAAAATTGTGCTGTATGGGAATAGGCATAGTGCATACCTTAGCATGCACTAGCTACTCTGCACTCAGCGCATGTGTGGGTCACCCTAGGGACAGCAGTGCACTCGTCTTGGAAAGCATGCAGTACCCAGCACTGCTCAGTGCCCACGTGCTGCCCTCTGCAGATGAGCTAATGCAGACTAACTATGACAAAGCTTCCACCACTTTGGGAACTGCCATCTGCAAAGGTGCTTGGTGAAGTTGTCAACCATCAGTATACACACAGAAATTAATACATGGTAGGTCCACTAGCAGACCAGCTGACATGCTGTAAGCATGCACACATGCTCATGGCACATTGCCCTCTGCTTGTAAAAGAAGATGCTGAGGAGGAGGAGGAGGAGGAGGAGGTCTACATGGTGTACATGTAGATTGTTGTGTACATTCTTCTAATTCTCTCATGTGTTGAAAGGTGTGTGCCACCAAATGGAGAGAAACAGATATGCCATATACACTGACTGTGGTTACTGTGGAAGAAGTGCTGCCACAGCACGGAAAGCAGCACCATGGCTAGATATGACCAGCCTTGTAGGCTCCCGTGTTTCCAGAATGCGGTCCAGACACCACACATTTTAAAATCAACTAAAACAGCGCAAAAGTGAATCAAAATATTTCCCTGCTTTCGTACAGCTGCCCTTCTGCAAGTCTCCCCTGACTCAGCAGACTTGGCAGTCTAGCTGACAGAAGAGTTTCTAACTTTTGGGCATGGATACTGTACTGCTGTTGTGTAAAGATCACAGAAACTCCATGGGTTTCCCCGCATTTCTATTGTGAAGAACAGTACTGCTTATTTTCCCCTTGCAGCCAGACTCATCTATTTTTGATCTGCATGGTTAAGAGCTCAAGACCAAATCATCAGCTTTTCTTGAAATGACTATCCTGGATGATAACCTATGACCCGTCTCTACTTGGCAGAGACTGGGTTTGTACACTGAAAGTAAAGATTTCTGGAAGAGGCTTTCTGTTGACAGTAGCACAGCCCAGATAAAACACAGGTAGTCTTTCTTTCCACTTCTTGTTTGCTCAATCCACAAAAAAGGAGGAAACATTGAAATGTTTTTTGATGCTAGGAATAGACAAGACTGCTACTGCTACCTGTCTCCTAGAGCTGCCGCAGAGAAAACAGCTTATGAGGAACCACATTTCCCAAAGTAAGTTTTAAGATAAAAGTGGACATTGTAGAAATACTTCAGCCCTGGACATAGGGAGAACTAATGTTCTCTCACCCTGCAGCTTTTGCCTGAGTTACAAATTGACTAGTGCTGCTTTCTTCCTAACACTCTCTTCTTCCCACAGAAGTGGCGTTGAGCAAGTCTGTGTGAAGGTGACTGGCACAGCTGCCTGAAAAAGCACATCTTTGGGTCTTGTAGGATCGTTCAATGCCCAAGTACCTTCCCCTCCCTGTAGCACATTCTGGAGAGGAAGATCACAGAGTCATGAAGGCTCTGCAGTCCTTGCAGGCTGGGGACCTGGAAGGAAGCTCTTTTGGCCAATATCCCCATGATGAGGGGCTGAAAGGATGACAGGGGATATCAGTCACTGAACTGCAGAGACTCAGCTGGAAAGAGGAGGTGGCAGCCCAGGAAAGACTCCAACAGGGGGAAAATGAGAGGGAGAAAAGGAAATAGAAGAGACTAAATACAGAAGGACACAAGATGTGCACATTTGTGTGTGGGGAAAGACAGCAGAGGAGATGAATGCGGGAGAGCTGACGCAAAGACAAACTGCAACATGGACGTTCTCCCGCATGCCGCCCCTAAGCTGCATCGTTGCCCTGCCACTCCGGACAAACCAGAGCGGTGCTGCCCATGGCTGGAGAGATAGCAGCCACACAGAAAGAGCATGCCTCCAGGTAAGGAGATAAAAACAAATCCCAATTATTGGATGCTCTCTGCATCCTACAACAGCTAAACAGAGAGGGCTTAGCAAGGGCAAAAGGAGCAACCTCAGAACTGCACTTTTGCCTTTGCTAAGTGAACACCTCTACAATTTATGTGAGTATTTGGCACTTATTGAGTCATATTAACTCCTACTTTAGAAAGCCACCAGTGTTAATGTAACAATCACATACCACTGTGAAAATGCTGTATCTGCTATTGTTGGAGACCTATTATTAGAGAGGCATTATTATCTGTCATTTGGATTGTAAGCTCTCTTACTGTGAGCTCGTTCGTGTGGATTTGTCTACATCAAGTTCCTAACCCCTCTCCTGTTATTCTTCTGTAAATTTCCATGTGGACCCACTAATTTCAGAATAAGGATTCAAGGAGGGTTTAATGAAACGCAGCAGCACTCCAGGATGTGTACAGTGCCTCACACCACGGAGCCCAATCTCGATCAGGACTTCTGCCCTCTACAGACAGTAAATAGTTGCATTGGCAAGTTGGAGCATGGAAAGCAGGTTAGGGTGGTGGGGAAGGGGGTTTTTGTGCCTATGTTGTTAGGTGTATGTACCCGATCCTCCTGTTGGCTCCTTAGCATACAATTAAATTTCCCATCTTCCAGGGTTTTTCAACCAAAGGGATCTTATGACTGCCTGGAAGGTAGAGCTGGAGGTGGGGGGGAAAGGGGGGAGGGCACTGCCACTGCGACTGCCAACTCCACGCTTTGGCAGACGACTTGACTTGGAGCTGCTGCAGCCAGAGCAGAGCCAGTGGCCCCGGCTGGGGGAGAAGTGGGGGTGGAAAGGGGGGATCCTTTCCTGGGCAAAGGGGAGCAGGTTTAGCAAGACAGACAGCGGTGGCTACGAAGGGGAACGTTTCTTACAGTCACTGTGCACAGCATAGGGAGGCGGCAGGCTGATGGGGGAGAGATCGTCTTCAGGCCCCTCTACCACTGAAGGGGGCCCCTCGGGAGGCATCTTACCGGTGGGCAGGGGCGAGGTGGAGACCGTGTTGAGCAGCACCACGCAGACAGCCACAACATCCCATAACTTCATCTTAGATCTCCTTCCAACACGGGCCCCTGGCAGAGAGGAGAGGCAGGGTTAGATTGCGGCTGGCTGGGGGAGCTGGTGCGCTCCCCCCAGTCCTGTCCCCTCCCTGCCAGCCCTGAGACACCCAGGCCAGGCCTGGGGACAGAGCAGAGGGGAAACAACCCTTGCCTTAGCTCATCCCTCCCACCCCAGGCTCTCTGACACCCATTGCCTCGCACAGGGGACGGAGATGGGATTTTCCCAGTGAGAGAGGGAGACACAGGACCACGTCCTCTGCAGCCTCCCCGGTTTGGTGGAGGGCCACCAGCCCCTCTGTGCTAGGGCTCGCCACTCCGGGGGCTAGGGCTGTGGGCCAGCAGGTCCCGGGGGGCTGACTCCCAGGTCAGTTAGGGACTGGCCGTGTCCCCATGCCGGGCAGCCAAGCCACGTTGCGCACGTCCTCCCCAAGCACCCAGGCAGTGTGCCAGGGTGGGTGCACCGGGCCGGGCCAGGGCAGGGTGGGCCAGGCTGGCCCCGGGCACAGGGCCAGGCAGCTTTGCACTGCTCCAGGCAAACTTTCCCTTTCCCTTTTCATTTCCCTCTTCGCTCGCCTCTCCCTTTTCCCTTTTCCACTTTGCCCCTCGCCTTTTCCCTCTCCCTCTCCTTTTTCTGTCCTCTCCTTTCCCCCTTCCTCTCCTTTTCCCCTTCCCTTTCCTTTTCCCTTTCCCCTTTCCCTGTCCCTTCCCTCTACCCTTTTCTTTCCCCTCATTTTCCCTGTTCTTTTCCTTTTCCCTTTTCTTTCCTCTCCCTCCTTCCTTTTTCTTTCTTTCCTCTCCTTTTTCCTTTCCTTTTCTCCTTTCCTTTCCTCTACTCTTCCCTTTCTGTTTTCCCTTTCCTTTTCTTTTCCTCTGCCCTTTCCTTTTCCTTTCTGTCCCCTTTCCTTTATCCTTTCCTTTTCTCTCTCCTTTCACTTCCCTTTTTCCTTTCCCTTTTCCTCTCCTTTCCCTTTCCTTTTTCCTTCCCCTTCGCTTTTCCTTTCATCTCCTTTCCCCGCTCCTCTCCTTGCTTTCCCGGTTCCCCGCCCGCAGCTGCGCCGGCGCAGGCACCTCGATGCCCGCCGCCCGGGGATGACAGCTGCCCCCGGCGCGGCTCCCCCGGC